>NW_026292281.1:0-105031 GCF_023091745.1 Budorcas taxicolor | reverse complement strand
GCGGAAACGGGGCTCCTCTGGATGTGGGCGGGACCCTCGTGATTCCTCTCGAGTGGAGACGGGTATGTCGGGGAACTTCTTGATTTGCACCAAGGGTGTGAAGGACCCTTTCGAAGTTACAGAGGTGAGGTGTGATCAGCCTCGAGACGCCTCAGTGGAAATGGGCCTCATCTCTCCTGGAGGGGAGAACCTCCTGCATTTTCTCGAGTTGCGGCAGGGCTTCTCGAGTTACGACGGGGACCTCAGGGACCCGCTCTTGTGGCCTCAGGAATGGCCAGTCCCCATGCAAGTTGCTAGGGGACCTCTCGGGATTCCTCTCCCGTCCATGCCGGGGCCTCAGTCCTTGTGTGGAGTCGGGGCCGGAACCTGAGGATTCCTCTCCAGTGTTGCCATGGATCTTGGGGTTCTTCTGAGTCTCCCCAGGGGAGTCAGGCCTCGTCTCGAGTGGGGGCATGCACGTGCACTTTCCTCCCGAGCTGCAGCAGTAGTGTCACGCTTCCTGTCACGTGGATCAAGGGATCTGTGGCTTTGCCTCGAGGCTGTCCCTCGAGGCTTTCCCACGAGGCTTTAACACAGGGCTGTGCCACGTGCCACCTTGGTGTGAGTCGATCCTCGGCGTGAAAGACGAGCCGGTGAAGGGAAAAGAGGTTCCTCTGGAATGGACTGAGACATCTGGGGGACTCTTGGAATGGTGGCACGACCCTGGAGTTCCTCTCGCCGTTCCTGTTGAGAGGGCCTCCTCTTGAGATGCGACGGGAACGCCGGGAACTCTTTCCCGACGAAGCAGGGAAAGGATGCCTCATCTCGAGCTACGAGGCCGAAACGGGGCTCCTCTGGATGTGGGCGGGACCCTCGTGATTCCTCTCGAGTGGAGACGGGTTATGTCGGGGAACTTCTTGATTAGCACCAAGGGTGTGAAGGACCCTTTCGAAGTTCCAGAGGTGAGGTGTGATCAGCCTCGAGACGCCTCAGCGGAAATGGGCCTCATCTCGCCTGGAGGGGAGAACCTCCTTGATTTTCTCGAGTTGCGACAGGTCTTCTCGAGTTACGATGGGGACCCTCAGGGACCCGCTCTGGTGGCCTCAGGAAAGGCCGGTCCCCATGCGAGTTGCTAGGGGGCCTCTCGGGATTCCTCTCCCGTCCATGCCGGGGCCTCAGGTCCTTGTGTGGAGTCGGGGTCGGAACCTGAGGATTCCTCTCCAGTGTTGCCATGGATCTTGGGGTGCTTCTGAGTCTCCCCAGGGTGTCAGGCCTCGTCTCGAGTGGGGGCATGCACGTGCGCTTTCGCCCGAGCTGCAGCAGTAGTGTCACGCTTCCTGTCACGTGGACCAAGGGATCTGTGGCTTTCCCTCGAGGCTGTCCCTCGAGGCTTTCCCACGAGGCTTTCCCACAGGGCTGTGCCACGTGCCACCTTGGTGTGAGTCGATCCTCGGCGTGAAAGACGAGCGGTGAAGGGAAAAGAGTTTCCTCTGGAATGGACTGAGACATCTGGGGGACTCTTGGAATGGTGGCACGACCCTGGAGTTCCTCTCGCCGTTCCTGTTGAGAGGGCCTCCTCTTGAGATGCGACGGGAACGCCGGGAACTCTTTCCCGACGAAGCAGGGAAAGGATGCCTCATCTCGAGCTACGAGGCCGAATCGGGGCTCCTCTGGATGTGGGCGGGACCCTCGTGATTCCTCTCGAGTGGAGACGGGTATGTCGGGGAACTTCTTAATTAGCACCAAGGGTGTGAAGGACCCTTTCGAAGTTCCAGAGGTGAGGTGTGATCAGCCTCCAGACGCCTCAGCGGAAATGGGCCTCATCTCGCCTGGAGGGGAGAACCTCCTGCATTTTCTCGAGTTGCGGCAGGTCTTCTCGAGTTACGACGGGGACCTCAGGGACCCGCTCTTGTGGCCTCAGGAAAGGCCAGTCCCCATGCGAGTTGCTAGGGGGCCTCTCGGGATTCCTCTCCCGTCCATGCGGGGCCTCAGTCCTTGTGTGGAGTCGGGGCCGGAACCTGAGGATTCCTCTCAGTGTTGCCATGGATCTTGGGGTGCTTCTGAGTCTCCCCAGGGGAGTCAGGCCTCGTCTCGAGTGGGGGCATGCACGTGCGCTTTCCTCCCGAGCTGTAGCAGTAGTGTCACGCTTCTTGTCACGTGGATCAAGGGATCTGTGGCTTTCCCTCGAGGCTGTCCCTCGAGGCTTTCCCACGAGGCTTTCCCACAGGGCTGTGCCACGTGCCACCTTGGTGTGAGTCGATCCTCGGCATGAAAGACGAACCGGTGAAGGGAAAGAGGATCCTCTGGATTGGACTGAGGACATCTGGGGGACTCTTGGAATGGTGGCACGACCCTGGAGTTCTTCTCGCCGTTCCTGTTGAGAGGGCCTCCTCTTGAGATGCGACGGGAACGCCGGAACTCTTTCCCGACGAAGCAGGGAAAGGATCCCTCATCTCGAGCTACGAGGCGGGAAACGGGGCTCCTCTGGATGTGGGCGGGACCCTCGTGATTCCTCTCGAGTGGAGACGGGTATGTCGGGGAACTTCTTGATTTGCACCAAGGGTGTGAAGGACCCTTTCGAAGTTACAGAGGTGAGGTGTGATCAGCCTCGAGACGCCTCAGCGGAAATGGGCCTCATCTCTCCTGGAGGGGAGAACCTCCTGCATTTTCTCGAGTTGCGGCAGGTCTTCTCGAGTTACGACGGGGACCTCAGGGACCCGCTCTTGTGGCCTCAGGAAAGGCCAGTCCCCATGCAAGTTGCTAGGGGACCTCTCGGGATTCCTCACCCGTCCATCCGGGGCCTCAGTCCTTGTGTGGATTCGGGGCCGGAACCTGAGGATTCCTCTCCAGTGTTGCCATGGATCTTGGGGTGCTTCTGAGTCTCTCCAGGGGAGTCAGGCCTCGTCTCGAGTGGGGACATGCACTTGCGCTTTCCGCCCCGAACTGCAGGTGTAGTGTTACGCTTTCCTGTCACGTGGATCAAGGGATCTGTGGCTTTCCCACGAGGCTGTCCCTCGAGGCTTTCCCACGAGGCTTTAACACAGGGCTGTGCCACGTGCCACCTTGGTGTGAGTCGATCCTCGGCATGAAAGACGAACCGGTGAAGGGAAAAGAGGATCCTCTGGATTGGACTGAGACATCTGGGGGACTCTTGGAATGGTGGCACGACCCTGGAGTTCTTCTCGCCGTTCCTGTTGAGAGGGCCTCCTCTTGAGATGCGACGGGAACGCCGGGAACTCTTTCCCGACGAAGCAGGGAAAGGATCCCTTATCTCGAGCTACGAGGCGGAAACGGGGCTCCTCTGGATGTGGGCGGGACCCTCATGATTCCTCTCGAGTGGAGACGGGTATGTCAGGGAACTTCTTGATTTGCACCAAGGGTGTGAATGACCCTTTCGAAGTTCCAGAGGTGAGGTGTGATCAGCCTCGAGACGCCTCAGCAAAAATGGGCCTCATCTCGCCTGGAGGGGAGAACCTCCTGGATTTTCTCGAGTTGCGGCAGGTCTTCTCCAGTTACGAAGGGGACCTCAGGGACCCGCTCTGGTGGCCTCATGAAAGACCAGTCCCCATGCGTGTTGCTAGGGGACCTCTCGGGATTCCTCTCCCGTCCATGCCTGGGCCTCAGTCCTTGTGTGGAGTCGGGGCCGGAACCTGAGGATTCCTCTCCATGTGTTGCCATGGATCTTGGGGTGCTTCCGAGTCTCCCCAGGGGAGTCAGGCCTCGTCTCGAGTGGGGGCATGCACGTGCGCTTCCTCCCGAGCTGCAGCAGTAGTGTCACGCTTCCTGTCACGTGGATCAAGGGATCTGTGGCTTTCCCTCGAGGCTGTCCCTCGAGGCTTTCCCACGAGGCTTTCCCACAGGGCTGTGCCACGTGCCACCTTGGTGTGAGTCGATCCTCGGCGTGAAAGACGAGCTGGTGAAGGGAAAAGAGGTTCCTCTGGAATGGACTGAGACATCTGGGGGACTCTTGGAATGGTGGCACGACCCTGGAGTTCCTCTCGCCGTTCCTGTTGAGAGGGCCTCCTCTTGAGATGCGACGGGAACGCCGAGAACTCTTTCCCGACGAAGCAGGGAAAGGATCCCTCATCTCGAGCTACGAGGCGGAAACGGGGCTCCTCTGGATGTGGGCGGGACCCTCGTGATTCCTCTCGAGTGGAGACGGCTAGGTCGGGGAACTTCTTGATTTGCACCAAGGGTGTGAAGGACCCTTTCGAAGTTCCAGAGGTGAGGTGTGATCAGCCTCGAGACGCCTCAGCGGAAATGGGCCTCATCTCGCCTGGAGGGGAGAACCTCCTGGATTTTCTCGAGTTGCGGCAGGTCTTCTCGAGTTACGACGGGGACCTCAGGGACCCGCTCTGGTGGCCTCAGGAAAGGCCAGTCCCCATGCGAGTTGCTAGGGGACATCTCGGGATTCCTCTCCCGTCCATGCCGGGGCCTCAGTCCTTGTGTGGAGTCGGGGCCGGAACCTGAGGATTCCTCTCCAGTGTTGCCATGGATCTTGGGGTGCTTCTGAGTCTCCCAGGGGAGTCAGGCCTCGTCTCGGGTGGGGGCATGCACGTGCGCTTTCCTCCCGAGCTGCACCAGTAGTGTCACTCTTCCTGTCACTTGGATCAAGGGATCTGTGGTTTTCCCTCGAGGCTGTCCCTCGAGGCTTTCCCACGAGGCTTTCCCACAGGGCTGTGCCACGTGCCACCTTGGTGTGAGTCGATCCTCGGCGTGAAAGACGAGCCGGTGAAGGGAAAAGAGGTTCTTCTGGAATGGACTGAGACATCTGGGGGACTCTTGGAATGGTGGCACGACCCTGGAGTTCCTCTCGCCGTTCCTGTTGAGAGGGCCTCCACCTGTGATGCAACGGGAACGCCGGGAACTCATTCCCGACGAAGCAGGGAAAGGATCCCTCATCTCGAGCTACGAGGCGGAAACGGGGCTCCTCTGGATGTGGGCGGACCCTCGTGATTCCTCTCCAGTGGAGACGGGTATGTCGGGGAACTTCTTGATTTGAACCAAAAGTGTGAAGGACCCTTTCGAAGTTCCAGAGGGGAGGTGTGATCAGCCTCGAGACGCCTCAGCGGAAATGGGCCTCATCTCGCCTGGAGGGGAGAACCTCCTGGATTTCCTCGAGTTGCGGCAGGTCTTCTCGAGTTACGACGGGGACCTCAGGGACCCGCTCTGGTGGCCTCAGGAAAGGCCAGTCCCCATGCGAGTTGCTAGGGGACCTCTCGGGATTCCTCTCCCGTCCATGCCGGGGCCTCAGTCCTTGTGTGGAGTCGGGGCCGGAACCTGAGGATTCCTCTCCAGTGTTGCCATGGATCTTGGGGTGCTTCTGAGTCTCCCCAGGGGAGTCAGGCCTCGTCTCGAGTGGGGGCATGCACGTGCGCTTTCCTCCCGAGCTGCAGCAGTAGTGTCACGCTTCCTGTCACGTGGATCAAGGGATCTGTGGCTTTCCCTCGAGGCTGTCCCTCCAGGCTTTCCCACGAGGCTTTCCCACAGGGCTGTGCCACGTGCCACCTTGGTGTGAGTCGATCCTCGGCGTGAAAGACGAGCCGGTGAAGGGAAAAGAGGTTCCTCTGGAATGGACTGAGACATCTGGGGGACTCTTGGAATGGTGGCACGACCCTGGAGTTCCTCTCGCCGTTCCTGTTGAGAGGGCCTCCTCTTGAGATGCGACGGGAACGCCGGGAACTCTTTCCCAACGAAGCAGGGAAAGGATCCCTCATCTCGAGCTACGAGGCGGAAACGGGGCTCCTCTGGATGTGGGCGGGACCCTCGTGATTCCTCTCGAGTGGAGACGGCTAGGTCGGGGAACTTCTTGATTTGCACCAAGGGTGTGAAGGACCCTTTCGAAGTTCCAGAGGGGAGGTGTGATCAGCCTCGAGACGCCTCAGCGGAAATGGGCCTCATCTCGCCTGGAGGGGAGAACCTCCTGGATTTTCTCGAGTTGCGGCAGGTCTTCTCGAGTTACGACGGGGACCTCAGGGACCCGCTCTGGTGGCCTCAGGAAAGGCCAATCCCCATGCGAGTTGCTAGGGGACCTCTCGGGATTCCTCTCCCGTCCATGCCGGGGCCTCAGTCCTTGTGTGGAGTCGGGGCCGGAACCTGAGGATTCCTCTCCAGTGTTGCCATGGATCTTGGGGTGCTTCCGAGTCTCCCCAGGGGAGTCAGGCCTCGTCTCGAGTGGGGGCATGCACGTGCGCTTTCCTCCCGAGCTGCAGCAGTAGTGTCACGCTTCCTGTCACGTGGATCAAGGGATCTGTGGCTTTCCCTCGAGGCTGTCCCTCGAGGCTTTCCCACGAGGCTTTCCCACAGGGCTGTGCCACGTGCCACCTTGGTGTGAGTCGATCCTCGGCGTGAAAGACGAGCTGGTGAAGGGAAAAGAGGTTCCTCTGGAATGGACTGAGACATCTGGGGGACTCTTTGAATGGTGGCACGACCCTGGAGTTCCTCTCGCCGTTCCTGTTGAGAGGGCCTCCTCTTGAGATGCGACGGGAACGCCGAGAACTCTTTCCCGACGAAGCAGGGAAAGGATCCCTCATCTCGAGCTACGAGGCGGAAACGGGGCTCCTCTGGATGTGGGCGGGACCCTCGTGATTCCTCTCGAGTGGAGACGGGTATGTCGGGGAACTTCTTGATTTGCACCAAGGGTGTGAAGGACCCTTTCGAAGTTCCAGAGGTGAGGTGTGATCAGCCTCGAGACGCCTCAGCGGAAATGGGCCTCATCTCGCCTGGAGGGGAGAACCTCCTGGATTTTCTCGAGTTGCGGCAGGTCTTCTCGAGTTACGACGGGGACCTCAGGGACCCGCTCTGGTGGCCTCAGGAAAGTCCAGTCGCCATGCGAGTTGCTAGGGGCCAACTCGGGATTCCTCTCCCGTCCATGCTGGGGCCTAAGACCCTGTGTGCAGTCGGGGCCGGAACTTGACGATTCCTCTCCAGGGTTGCCATGGATCTTGGGTTGCTTCTGAGTCTCCCCAAGGGAGTCAGGCCTTGTCTCGAGTCGGGGCATGCACGTGCGCTTTCCTCTCGAGCTGCAGCAGTAGTGTCACGCTTCCTGTCACGTGGATCAAGGGATCTGCAGCTTGCCCACGAGGCTTTCGCTCGAGGCTTTCCCACGAGACTTTTCCACAGGGCTGTGCCACGTGCCACCTTGGTGTGAGTCGATCCTCGGGGTGAAATACGAGCCGGTGAAGGGAAAAGAGTTTCCTCTGGAATGGACAGAGACATCTGGGGGACTCTTGGAATGGTGGCACGACCCTGGAGTTCCTCTCGCCGTTCCTGTTGAGAGGGCCTCCTCTTGAGATGCGACGGGAACGCCGGGAACTCTTTCCCGACGAAGCAGGGAAAGGATCCCTCATCTCGAGCTACGAGGCGGAAACGGGGCTCCTCTGGATGTGGGCGGGACCCTCGTGATTCCTCTCGAGTGGAGACGGCTAGGTCGGGGAACTTCTTGATTTGCACCAAGGGTGTGAAGGACCCTTTCGAAGTTCCAGAGGGGAGGTGTGATCAGCCTCGAGACGCCTCAGCGGAAATGGGCCTCATCTCGCCTGGAGGGGAGAACCTCCTGGATTTTCTCGAGTTGCGGCAGGTCTTCTCGAGTTACGACGGGGACCTCAGGGACCCGCTCTGGTGGCCTCAGGAAAGGCCAGTCCCCATGCAAGTTGCTAGGGGACCTCTCGGGATTCCTCACCCGTCCATGCCGGGGCCTCAGTCCTTGTGTGGATTCGGGGCCGGAACCTGAGGATTCCTCTCCAGTGTTGCCATGGATCTTGGGGTGCTTCTGAGTCTCTCCAGGGGAGTCAGGCCTCGTCTCGAGTGGGGACATGCACTTGCGCTTTCCGCCCGAACTGCAGGTGTAGTGTTACGCTTCCTGTCACGTGGATCAAGGGATCTGTGGCTTTCCCACGAGGCTGTCCCTCGAGGCTTTCCCACGAGGCTTTAACACAGGGCTGTGCCACGTGCCACCTTGGTGTGAGTCGATCCTCGGCATGAAAGACGAACCGGTGAAGGGAAAAGAGGATCCTCTGGATTGGACTGAGACATCTGGGGGACTCTTGGTATGGTGGCACGACCCTGGAGTTCTTCTCGCCGTTCCTGTTGAGAGGGCCTCCTCTTGAGATGCGACGGGAACGCCGGGAACTCATTCCCGACGAAGCAGGGAAAGGATCCCTCATCTCGAGCTACGAGGCGGAAACGGGGCTCCTCTGGATGTGGGCGGGACCCTCATGATTCCTCTCGAGTGGAGACGGGTATGTCAGGGAACTTCTTGATTTGCACCAAGGGTGTGAATGACCCTTTCGAAGTTCCAGAGGTGAGGTGTGATCAGCCTCGAGACGCCTCAGCGGAAATGGGCCTCATCTCGCCTGGAGGGGAGAACCTCCTGGATTTTCTCGAGTTGCGGCAGGTCTTCTCGAGTTACGACTGGGACCTCAGGGACCCGCTCTGGTGGCCTCAGGAAAGGCCAGTCCCCATGCGAGTTGCTAGGGGACCCCTCGGGATTCCTCTCCCGTCCATGCCGGGGCCTCATTCCTTGTGTGGAGTCTGGGCCGGAACCTGAGGATTCCTCTCCAGTGTTGCCATGGATCTTGGGGTGCTTCTGAGTCTCCCCAGGGGAGTCAGGCCTCGTCTCGACTGGGGGCATGCACGTGCGCTTTCCTCCCGAGCTGCAGCAGTAGTGTCACGCTTCCTGTCACGTGGATCAAGGGATCTGTGGCTTTCCCTCGAGGCTGTCCCTCGAGGCTTTCCCACGAGGCTTTCCCACAGGGCTGTGCCACGTGCCACCTTGGTGTGAGTCGATCCTCGGCGTGAAAGACGAGCTGGTGAAGGGAAAAGAGGTTCCTCTGGAATGGACTGAGACATCTGGGGGACTCTTGGAATGGTGGCACGACCCTGGAGTTCCTCTCGCCGTTCCTGTTGAGAGGGCCTCCTCTTGAGATGCGACGGCAACGCCGGGAACTCTTTCCCAACGAAGCAGGGAAAGGATCCCTCATCTCGAGCTACGAAGCGGAAACGGGGCTCCTCTGGATGTGGGCGGGACCCTCGTGATTCCTCTCGAGTGGAGACGGATAGGTCGGGGAACTTCTTGATTTGCACCAAGGGTGTGAAGGACCCTTTCGAAGTTCCAGAGCTGAGGTGTGATCAGCCTCGAGACGCCTCAGCGGAAATGGGCCTCATCTCGCCTGGAGGGGAGAACCTCCTGGATTTTCTCGAGTTGCGGCAGGTCTTCTCGAGTTACGACTGGGACCTCAGGGACCCGCTCTGGTGGCCTCAGGAAAGGCCAGTCCCCATGCGAGTTGCTAGGGGACCTCTCGGGATTCCTCTCCCGTCCATGCCGGGTCCTCAGTCCTTGTTTGGAGTCGGGGCCGGAACCTGAGGATTCCTCTCCAGTGTTGCCATGGATCTTGGGGTGCTTCTGAGTCTCCCCAGGGGAGTTAGGCCTCGTCTCGAGTGGGGGCATGCACGTGCGCTTTCCTCCCGAGCTGCAGCAGTAGTGTCACGCTTCCTGTCACGTGGATCAAGGGATCTGTGGCTTTCCCTCGAGGCTGTCCCTCGAGGCTTTCCCACGAGGCTTTCCCACAGGGCTGTGCCACGTGCCACCTTGGTGTGAGTCGATCCTCGGCGTGAAAGACGAGCCGGTGAAGGGAAAAGAGGTTCCTCTGGAATGGACTGAGACATCTGGGGGACTCTTGGAATGGTGGCACGACCCTGGAGTTCCTCTCGCCGTTCCTGTTGTGAGGGCCTCCTCTTGAGATGCGACGTGAACGCCGGGAACTCATTCCCGACGAAGCAGGGAAAGGATCCCTCATCTCGAGCTATGAAGTGGAAACGGGGCTCCTCTGGATGTGGGCGGGACCCTCGTGATTCCTCTCGAGTGGAGACGGCTAGGTCGGGGAACTTCTTGATTTGCACCAAGGGTGTGAAGGACCCTTTCGAAGTTCCAGAGGTGAGGTGTGATCAGCCTCGAGACGCCTCAGCGGAAATGGGCCTCATCTCGCCTGGAGGGGAGAACCTCCTGGATTTTCTCGAGTTGCGGCAGGTCTTCTCGAGTTACGACTGGGACCTCAGGGACCCGCTCTGGTGGCCTCAGGAAAGGCCAGTCCCCATGCGAGTTGCTAGGGGACCCCTCGGGATTCCTCTCCCGTCCATGCCGGGGCCTCATTCCTTGTGTGGAGTCTGGGCCGGAACCTGAGGATTCCTCTCCAGTGTTGCCATGGATCTTGGGGTGCTTCTGAGTCTCCCCAGGGGAGTCAGGCCTCGTCTCGACTGGGGGCATGCACGTGCGCTTTCCTCCCGAGCTGCAGCAGTAGTGTCACGCTTCCTGTCACGTGGATCAAGGGATCTGTGGCTTTCCCTCGAGGCTGTCCCTCGAGGCTTTCCCACGAGGCTTTCCCACAGGGCTGTGCCACGTGCCACCTTGGTGTGAGTCGATCCTCGGCGTGAAAGACGAGCCGGTGAAGGGAAAAGAGGTTCCTCTGGAATGGACTGAGACATCTGGGGGACTCTTGGAATGGTGGCACGACCCTGGAGTTCCTCTCGCCGTTCCTGTTGAGAGGGCCTCCTCTTGAGATGTGACGGGATCGCCGGGAAATCTTTCCCGACGAAGCAGGGAAAGGATCCCTCATCTCGAGCTACGAGGCGGAAACGGGGCTCCTCTGGATGTGGGCGGGACCCTCGTGATTCCTCTCGAGTGGAGACGGGTATGTCGGGGAACTTCTTGATTAGCACCAAGGGTGTGAAGGACCCTTTCGAAGTTCCAGAGGTGAGGTGTGATCAGCCTCGAGACGCCTCAGCGGAAATGGGCCTCATCTCGCCTGGAGGGGAGAACCTCCTGGATTTTCTCGAGTTGCGACAGGTCTTCTCGAGTTACGATGGGGACCTCAGGGACCCGCTCTGGTGGCCTCAGGAAAGGCCGGTCCCCATGCGAGTTGCTAGGGGGCCTCTCGGGATTCCTCTCCCGTCCATGCCGGGGCCTCAGTCCTTGTGTGGAGTCGGGGTCGGAACCAGAGGATTCCTCTCCAGTGTTGCCATGGATCTTGGGGTGCTTCTGAGTCTCCCCAGGGTGTCAGGCCTCGTCTCGAGTGGGGGCATGCACGTGCGCTTTCCGCCCGAGCTGCAGCAGTAGTGTCACGCTTCCTGTCACGTGGACCAAGGGATCTGTGGCTTTCCCTCGAGGCTGTCCCTCGAGGCTTTCCCACGAGGCTTTCCCACAGGGCTGTGCCACGTGCCACCTTGGTGTGAGTCGATCCTCGGCGTGAAAGACGAGCCGGTGAAGGGAAAAGAGTTTCCTCTGGAATGGACTGAGACATCTGTGGGACTCTTGGAATGGTGGCACGACCCTGGAGTTCCTCTCGCCGTTCCTGTTGAGAGGGCCTCCTCTTGAGATGCGACGGGAACGCCGGGAACTCTTTCCCGACGAAGCAGGGAAAGGATGCCTCATCTCGAGCTACGAGGCCGAATCGGGGCTCCTCTGGATGTGGGCGGGACCCTCGTGATTCCTCTCGAGTGGAGACGGGTATGTCGGGGAACTTCTTAATTAGCACCAAGGGTGTGAAGGACCCTTTCGAAGTTCCAGAGGTGAGGTGTGATCAGCCTCCAGACGCCTCAGCGGAAATGGGCCTCATCTCGCCTGGAGGGGAGAACCTCCTGCATTTTCTCGAGTTGCGGCAGGTCTTCTCGAGTTACGACGGGGACCTCAGGGACCCGCTCTTGTGGCCTCAGGAAAGGCCAGTCCCCATGCGAGTTGCTAGGGGGCCTCTCGGGATTCCTCTCCCGTCCATGCCGGGGCCTCAGTCCTTGTGTGGTGTCGGGGCCGGAACCTGAGGATTCCTCTCCAGTGTTGCCATGGATCTTGGGGTGCTTCTGAGTCTCCCCAGGGGAGTCAGGCCTCGTCTCGAGTGGGGGCATGCACGTGCGCTTTCCTCCCGAGCTGTAGCAGTAGTGTCACGCTTCTTGTCACGTGGATCAAGGGATCTGTGGCTTTCCCTCGAGGCTGTCCCTCGAGGCTTTCCCACGAGGCTTTCCCACAGGGCTGTGCCACGTGCCACCTTGGTGTGAGTCGATCCTCGGCATGAAAGACGAACCGGTGAAGGGAAAAGAGGATCCTCTGGATTGGACTGAGACATCTGGGGGACTCTTGGAATGGTGGCACGACCCTGGAGTTCTTCTCGCCGTTCCTGTTGAGAGGGCCTCCTCTTGAGATGCGACGGGAACGCCGGGAACTCTTTCCCGACGAAGCAGGGAAAGGATCCCTCATCTCGAGCTACGAGGCGGAAACGGGGCTCCTCTGGATGTGGGCGGGACCCTCGTGATTCCTCTCGAGTGGAGACGGGTATGTCGGGGAACTTCTTGATTTGCACCAAGGGTGTGAAGGACCCTTTCGAAGTTACAGAGGTGAGGTGTGATCAGCCTCGAGACGCCTCAGTGGAAATGGGCCTCATCTCTCCTGGAGGGGAGAACCTCCTGCATTTTCTCGAGTTGCGGCAGGGCTTCTCGAGTTACGACGGGGACCTCAGGGACCCGCTCTTGTGGCCTCAGGAAAGGCCAGTCCCCATGCAAGTTGCTAGGGGACCTCTCGGGATTCCTCTCCCGTCCATGCCGGGGCCTCAGTCCTTGTGTGGAGTCGGGGCCGGAACCTGAGGATTCCTCTCCAGTGTTGCCATGGATCTTGGGGTTCTTCTGAGTCTCCCCAGGGGAGTCAGGCCTCGTCTCGAGTGGGGGCATGCACGTGCACTTTCCTCCCGAGCTGCAGCAGTAGTGTCACGCTTCCTGTCACGTGGATCAAGGGATCTGTGGCTTTGCCTCGAGGCTGTCCCTCGAGGCTTTCCCACGAGGCTTTAACACAGGGCTGTGCCACGTGCCACCTTGGTGTGAGTCGATCCTCGGCGTGAAAGACGAGCCGGTGAAGGGAAAAGAGGTTCCTCTGGAATGGACTGAGACATCTGGGGGACTCTTGGAATGGTGGCACGACCCTGGAGTTCCTCTCGCCGTTCCTGTTGAGAGGGCCTCCTCTTGAGATGCGACGGGAACGCCGGGAACTCTTTCCCAACGAAGCAGGGAAAGGATGCCTCATCTCGAGCTACGAGGCCGAAACGGGGCTCCTCTGGATGTGGGCGGGACCCTCGTGATTCCTCTCGAGTGGAGACGGGTATGTCGGGGAACTTCTTGATTAGCACCAAGGGTGTGAAGGACCCTTTCGAAGTTCCAGAGGTGAGGTGTGATCAGCCTCGAGACGCCTCAGCGGAAATGGGCCTCATCTCGCCTGGAGGGGAGAACCTCCTTGATTTTCTCGAGTTGCGACAGGTCTTCTCGAGTTACGATGGGGACCTCAGGGACCCGCTCTGGTGGCCTCAGGAAAGGCCGGTCCCCATGCGAGTTGCTAGGGGGCCTCTCGGGATTCCTCTCCCGTCCATGCCGGGGCCTCAGTCCTTGTGTGGAGTCGGGGTCGGAACCTGAGGATTCCTCTCCAGTGTTGCCATGGATCTTGGGGTGCTTCTGAGTCTCCCCAGGGTGTCAGGCCTCGTCTCGAGTGGGGGCATGCACGTGCGCTTTCCGCCCGAGCTGCAGCAGTAGTGTCACGCTTCCTGTCACGTGGACCAAGGGATCTGTGGCTTTCCCTCGAGGCTGTCCCTCGAGGCTTTCCCACGAGGCTTTCCCACAGGGCTGTGCCACGTGCCACCTTGGTGTGAGTCGATCCTCGGCGTGAAAGACGAGCCGGTGAAGGGAAAAGAGTTTCCTCTGGAATGGACTGAGACATCTGGGGGACTCTTGGAATGGTGGCACGACCCTGGAGTTCCTCTCGCCGTTCCTGTTGAGAGGGCCTCCTCTTGAGATGCGACGGGAACGCCGGGAACTCTTTCCCGACGAAGCAGGGAAAGGATGCCTCATCTCGAGCTACGAGGCCGAATCGGGGCTCCTCTGGATGTGGGCGGGACCCTCGTGATTCCTCTCGAGTGGAGACGGGTATGTCGGGGAACTTCTTAATTAGCACCAAGGGTGTGAAGGACCCTTTCGAAGTTCCAGAGGTGAGGTGTGATCAGCCTCCAGACGCCTCAGCGGAAATGGGCCTCATCTCGCCTGGAGGGGAGAACCTCCTGCATTTTCTCGAGTTGCGGCAGGTCTTCTCGAGTTACGACGGGGACCTCAGGGACCCGCTCTTGTGGCCTCAGGAAAGGCCAGTCCCCATGCGAGTTGCTAGGGGGCCTCTCGGGATTCCTCTCCCGTCCATGCCGGGGCCTCAGTCCTTGTGTGGAGTCGGGGCCGGAACCTGAGGATTCCTCTCCAGTGTTGCCATGGATCTTGGGGTGCTTCTGAGTCTCCCCAGGGGAGTCAGGCCTCGTCTCGAGTGGGGGCATGCACGTGCGCTTTCCTCCCGAGCTGTAGCAGTAGTGTCACGCTTCTTGTCACGTGGATCAAGGGATCTGTGGCTTTCCCTCGAGGCTGTCCCTCGAGGCTTTCCCACGAGGCTTTCCCACAGGGCTGTGCCACGTGCCACCTTGGTGTGAGTCGATCCTCGGCATGAAAGACGAACCGGTGAAGGGAAAAGAGGATCCTCTGGATTGGACTGAGACATCTGGGGGACTCTTGGAATGGTGGCACGACCCTGGAGTTCTTCTCGCCGTTCCTGTTGAGAGGGCCTCCTCTTGAGATGCGACGGGAACGCCGGGAACTCTTTCCCGACGAAGCAGGGAAAGGATCCCTCATCTCGAGCTACGAGGCGGAAACGGGGCTCCTCTGGATGTGGGCGGGACCCTCGTGATTCCTCTCGAGTGGAGACGGGTATGTCGGGGAACTTCTTGATTTGCACCAAGGGTGTGAAGGACCCTTTCGAAGTTACAGAGGTGAGGTGTGATCAGCCTCGAGACGCCTCAGCGGAAATGGGCCTCATCTCTCCTGGAGGGGAGAACCTCCTGCATTTTCTCGAGTTGCGGCAGGTCTTCTCGAGTTACGACGGGGACCTCAGGGACCCGCTCTTGTGGCCTCAGGAAAGGCCAGTCCCCATGCAAGTTGCTAGGGGACCTCTCGGGATTCCTCACCCGTCCATCCCGGGGCCTCAGTCCTTGTGTGGATTCGGGGCCGGAACCTGAGGATTCCTCTCCAGTGTTGCCATGGATCTTGGGGTGCTTCTGAGTCTCTCCAGGGGAGTCAGGCCTCGTCTCGAGTGGGGACATGCACTTGCGCTTTCCGCCCGAACTGCAGGTGTAGTGTTACGCTTCCTGTCACGTGGATCAAGGGATCTGTGGCTTTCCCACGAGGCTGTCCCTCGAGGCTTTCCCACGAGGCTTTAACACAGGGCTGTGCCACGTGCCACCTTGGTGTGAGTCGATCCTCGGCATGAAAGACGAACCGGTGAAGGGAAAAGAGGATCCTCTGGATTGGACTGAGACATCTGGGGGACTCTTGGAATGGTGGCACGACCCTGGAGTTCTTCTCGCCGTTCCTGTTGAGAGGGCCTCCTCTTGAGATGCGACGGGAACGCCGGGAACTCTTTCCCGACGAAGCAGGGAAAGGATCCCTTATCTCGAGCTACGAGGCGGAAACGGGGCTCCTCTGGATGTGGGCGGGACCCTCATGATTCCTCTCGAGTGGAGACGGGTATGTCAGGGAACTTCTTGATTTGCACCAAGGGTGTGAATGACCCTTTCGAAGTTCCAGAGGTGAGGTGTGATCAGCCTCGAGACGCCTCAGCAAAAATGGGCCTCATCTCGCCTGGAGGGGAGAACCTCCTGGATTTTCTCGAGTTGCGGCAGGTCTTCTCCAGTTACGAAGGGGACCTCAGGGACCCGCTCTGGTGGCCTCATGAAAGACCAGTCCCCATGCGTGTTGCTAGGGGGCCTCTCGGGATTCCTCTCCCGTCCATGCCGGGGCCTCAGTCCTTGTGTGGAGTCGGGGCCGGAACCTGAGGATTCCTCTCCAGTGTTGCCATGGATCTTGGGGTGCTTCTGAGTCTCCCCAGGGGAGTCAGGCCTCGTCTCGAGTGGGGGCATGCACGTGCACTTTCCTCCCGAGCTGCAGCAGTAGTGTCACGCTTCCTGTCACGTGGATCAAGGGATCTGTGGCTTTGCCTCGAGGCTGTCCCTCGAGGCTTTCCCACGAGGCTTTCCCACAGGGCTGTGCCACGTGCCACCTTGGTGTGAGTCGATCCTCGGCGTGAAAGACGAGCCGGTGAAGGGAAAAGAGGTTCCTCTGGAATGGACTGAGACATCTGGGGGACTCTTGGAATGGTGGCACGACCCTGGAGTTCCTCTCGCCGTTCCTGTTGAGAGGGCCTCCTCTTGAGATGCGACGGGAACGCCGGGAACTCTTTCCCGACGAAGCAGGGAAAGGATGCCTCATCTCGAGCTACGAGGCCGAAACGGGGCTCCTCTGGATGTGGGCGGGACCCTCGTGATTCCTCTCGAGTGGAGACGGGTATGTCGGGGAACTTCTTGATTTGCACCAAGGGTGTGAAGGACCCTTTCGAAGTTCCAGAGGTGAGGTGTGATCAGCCTCGAGACGCCTCAGCGGAAATGGGCCTCATCTCGCCTGGAGGGGAGAACCTCCTGGATTTTCTCGAGTTGTGGCAGGTCTTCTCGAGTTACGACGGGGACCTCAGGGACCCGCTCTGGTGGCCTCAGGAAAGGCCAGTCTCCATGCGAGTTGCTAGGGGACCTCTCGGGATTCCTCTCCCGTCCATGCCAGGGCCTCAGTCCTTGTGTGGAGTCGGGGTCGGAACCTGAGGATTCCTCTCCAGTGTTGCCATGGATCTTGGGGTGCTTCTGAGTCTCCCCAGGGTGTCAGGCCTCGTCTCGAGTGGGGGCATGCACGTGCGCTTTCCGCCCGAGCTGCAGCAGTAGTGTCACGCTTCCTGTCACGTGGATCAAGGGATCTGTGGCTTTCCCTCGAGGCTGTCCCACAGGGCTGTGCCACGTGCCACCTTGGTGTGAGTCGATCCTCGGCGTGAAAGACGAGCCGGTGAAGGGAAAGGAGGTTCCTCTGGAATGGACTGAGATATCTGGGGGACTCTTGGAATGGTGGCACGACCCTGGAGTTCCTCTCGCCGTTCCTGTTGAGAGGGCCTCCTCTTGAGATGCGACGGGAACCCCGGGAACTCTTTCCCGATGAAGCAGGGAAAGGATCCCTCATCTCGAGCTACGAGGCGGAAACGGGGCTCCTCTGGATGTGGGCGGGACCCTCGTGATTCCTCTCGAGTGGAGACGGGTATGTCGGGGAACTTCTTGATTTGCACCAAGGGTGTGAAGGACCCTTTCGAAGTTCCAGAGGTGAGGTGTGATCAGCCTCGAGACGCCTCAGCGGAAATGGGCCTCATCTCGCCTGGAGGGGAGAACCTCCTGGATTTTCTCGAGTTGCGGCAGGTCTTCTCGAGTTACGACGGGGACCTCAGGGACCCGCTCTGGTGGCCTCAGGAAAGGCCAGTCCCCATGCGAGTTGCTAGGGGACCTCTCTGGATTCCTCTCCCGTCCATGCCGGGGCCTCAGTCCTTGTGTGGAGTCGGGGCCGGAACCTGAGGATTCCTCTCCAGTGTTGCCATGGATCTTGGGGTGCTTCTGAGTCTCCCCAGGGGAGTCAGGCCTCGTCTCGATTGGGGGCATGCACGTGCGCTTTCCTCCCGAGCTGCAGCAGTAGTGTCACGCTTCCTGTCACGTGGATCAAGGGATCTGTGGCTTTCCCTCGAGGCTGTCCCTCGAGGCTTTCCCACGAGGCTTTCCCACAGGGCTGTGCCACGTGCCACCTTGGTGTGAGTCGATCCTCGGCGTGAAAGACGAGCCGGTAGGGGAAAAGAGGTTCCTCTGGAATGGACTGAGATATCTGGGGGACTCTTGGAATGGTGGCACGACCCTGGAGTTCCTCTCGTCGTTCCTGATGAGAGGGCCTCCTCTTGAGATGCGACGGGAATGCCGGGAACTCTTTCCCGACGAAGCAGGGAAAGGATCCCTCATCTCGAGCTACGAGGCAGAAACGGGGCTCCTCTGGATGTGAGCGGGACCCTCGTGATTCCTCTCGAGTGGAGACGGGTATGTCGGGGAACTTCTTGATTTGCACCAAGGGTGTGAAGGACCCTTTCGAAGTTCCAGAGGTGAGGTGTGATCAGCCTCGAGACGCCTCAGCGGAAATGGGCCTCATCTCGCCTGGAGGGGAGAACCTCCTGGATTTTCTCGAGTTGCGGCAGGTCTTCTCGAGTTACGACGTGGACCTCAGGGACCCGCTCTGGTGGCCTCAGGAAAGGCCAGTCCCCATGCGAGTTGCTAGGGGACCTCTCGGGATTCCTCTCCCGTCCATGCCGGGGACTCAGTCCTTGTGTGGAGTCGGGGCCAGAACCTGAGGATTCCTCTCCAGTGTTGCCATGGATCTTGGGGTGCTTCTGAGTCTCCCCAGGGGAGTCAGGCCTCGTCTCGAGTGGGGGCATGCACGTGCGCTTTCCTCCCGAGCTGCAGCAGTAGTGTCACGCTTCCTGTCACGTGGATCAAGGGATCTGTGGCTTTCCCTCGAGGCTGTCCCTCGAGGCTTTCCCACGAGGCTTTCCCACAGGGCTGTGCCACGTGCCACCTTGGTGTGAGTCGATCCTCGGCGTGAAAGACGAGCCGGTGAAAGGAAAAGAGTTTCCTCTGGAATGGACTGAGACATCTGGGGGACTCTTGGAATGGTGGCACGACCCTGGAGTTCCTCTCGCCGTTCCTGTTGAGAGGGCCTCCTCTTGAGATGCGACGGGAACGCCGGGAACTCTTTCCCGACGAAGCAGGGAAAGGATCCCTCATCTCGAGCTACGAGGCGGAAACGGGGCTCCTCTGGATGTGGGCGGGACCCTCGTGATTCCTCTCGAGTGGAGACGGCTATGTCGGGGAATTTCTTGATTTGCACCAAGGGTGTGAAGGACCCTTTCGAAGTTCCAGAGGGGAGGTGTGATCAGCCTCGAGACGCCTCAGCGGAAATGGGCCTCATCTCGCCTGGAGGGGAGAACCTCCTGGATTTTCTCGAGTTGCGGCAGGTCTTCTCGAGTTACGACGGGGACCTCAGGGACCCGCTCTGGTGGCCTCAGGAAAGGCCGGTCTCCACGCGAGTTGCTAGGGGGCCTCTCGGGATTCCTCTCCCGTCCATGCCAGGGCCTCAGTCCTTGTGTGGAGTCGGGGTCGGAACCTGAGGATTCCTCTCCAGTGTTGCCATGGATCTTGGGGTGCTTCTGAGTCTCCCCAGGGTGTCAGGCCTCGTCTCGAGTGGGGGCATGCACGTGCGCTTTCCGCCCGAGCTGCAGCAGTAGTGTCACGCTTCCTGTCACGTGGATCAAGGGATCTGTGGCTTTCCCTCGAGGCTGTCCCACAGGGCTGTGCCACGTGCCACCTTGGTGGGAGTCGATCCTCGGCGTGAAAGACGAGCCAGTGAAGGGAAAAGAGGTTCCTCTGGAATGGACTGAGACATATGGGGGACTCTTGGAATGGTGGCACGAACTTGGAGTTCCTCTCGCCGTTCCTGTTGAGAGGGCCTCCTCTTGAGATGCGACGGGAACGCCGGGAACTCTTTCCCGACGAAGCAGGGAAAGGATGCCTCATCTCGAGCTACGAGGCCGAAACGGGGCTCCTCTGGATGTGGGCGGGACCCTCGTGATTCCTCTCGAGTGGAGACGGGTATGTCGGGGAACTTCTTGATTAGCACCAAGGGTGTGAAGGACCCTTTCGAAGTTCCAGAGGTGAGGTGTGATCAGCCTCGAGACGCCTCAGCGGAAATGGGCCTCATCTCGCCTGGAGGGGAGAACCTCCTGGATTTTCTCGAGTTGCGGCAGGTCTTCTCGAGTTACGACGGGGACCTCAGGGACCCGCTCTGGTGGCCTCAGGAAAGGCCAGTCCCCATGCGAGTTGCTAGGGGACCTCTCGGGATTCCTCTCCCGTCCATGCCGGGGACTCAGTCCTTGTGTGGAGTCGGGGCCAGAACCTGAGGATTCCTCTCCAGTGTTGCCATGGATCTTGGGGTGCTTCTGAGTCTCCCCAGGGGAGTCAGGCCTCGTCTCGAGTGGGGGCATGCACGTGCGCTTTCCTCCCGAGCTGCAGCAGTAGTGTCACGCTTCCTGTCACGTGGATCAAGGGATCTGTGGCTTTCCCTCGAGGCTGTCCCTCGAGGCTTTCCCACGAGGCTTTCCCACAGGGCTGTGCCACGTGCCACCTTGGTGTGAGTCGATCCTCGGCGTGAAAGACGAGCCGGTGAAGGGAAAAGAGGTTCCTCTGGAATGGACTGAGACATCTGGGGGACTCTTGGAATGGTGGCACGACCCTGGAGTTCCTCTCGCCGTTCCTGTTGAGAGGGCCTCCTCTTGAGATGCGACGGGAACGCCGGGAACTCTTTCCCGACGAAGCAGGGAAAGGATCCCTCATCTCGAGCTACAAGGCGGAAACGGGGCTCCTCTGGATGTGGGCGGGACCCTCGTGATTCCTCTCGAGTGGAGACGGCTATGTCGGGGAATTTCTTGATTTGCACCAAGGGTGTGAAGGACCCTTTCGAAGTTCCAGAGGGGAGGTGTGATCAGCCTCGAGACGCCTCAGCGGAAATGGGCCTCATCTCGCCTGGAGGGGAGAACCTCCTGGATTTTCTCGAGTTGCGGCAGGTCTTCTCGAGTTACGACGGGGACCTCAGGGACCCGCTCTGGTGGCCTCAGGAAAGGCCAGTCCCCATGCGAGTTGCTAGGGGACCTCTCTGGATTCCTCTCCCGTCCATGCCGGGGCCTCAGTCCTTGTGTGGAGTCGGGGTCGGAACCTGAGGATTCCTCTCCAGTGTTGCCATGGATCTTGGGGTGCTTCTGAGTCTCCCCAGGGTGTCAGGCCTCGTCTCGAGTGGGGGCATGCACGTGCGCTTTCCGCCCGAGCTGCAGCAGTAGTGTCACGCTTCCTGTCACGTGGACCAAGGGATCTGTGGCTTTCCCTCGAGGCTGTCCCTCGAGGCTTTCCCACGAGGCTTTCCCACAGGGCTGTGCCACGTGCCACCTTGGTGTGAGTCGATCCTCGGCGTGAAAGACGAGCCGGTGAAGGGAAAAGAGTTTCCTCTGGAATGGACTGAGACATCTGGGGGACTCTTGGAATGGTGGCACGACCCTGGAGTTCCTCTCGCCGTTCCTGTTGAGAGGGCCTCCTCTTGAGATGCGACGGGAACGCCGGGAACTCTTTCCCGACGAAGCAGGGAAAGGATGCCTCATCTCGAGCTACGAGGCCGAATCGGGGCTCCTCTGGATGTGGGCGGGACCCTCGTGATTCCTCTCGAGTGGAGACGGGTATGTCGGGGAACTTCTTAATTAGCACCAAGGGTGTGAAGGACCCTTTCGAAGTTCCAGAGGTGAGGTGTGATCAGCCTCCAGACGCCTCAGCGGAAATGGGCCTCATCTCGCCTGGAGGGGAGAACCTCCTGCATTTTCTCGAGTTGCGGCAGGTCTTCTCGAGTTACGACGGGGACCTCAGGGACCCGCTCTTGTGGCCTCAGGAAAGGCCAGTCCCCATGCGAGTTGCTAGGGGGCCTCTCGGGATTCCTCTCCCGTCCATGCCGGGGCCTCAGTCCTTGTGTGGAGTCGGGGCCGGAACCTGAGGATTCCTCTCCAGTGTTGCCATGGATCTTGGGGTGCTTCTGAGTCTCCCCAGGGGAGTCAGGCCTCGTCTCGAGTGGGGGCATGCACGTGCGCTTTCCTCCCGAGCTGTAGCAGTAGTGTCACGCTTCTTGTCACGTGGATCAAGGGATCTGTGGCTTTCCCTCGAGGCTGTCCCTCGAGGCTTTCCCACGAGGCTTTCCCACAGGGCTGTGCCACGTGCCACCTTGGTGTGAGTCGATCCTCGGCATGAAAGACGAAACGGTGAAGGGAAAAGAGGATCCTCTGGAATGGACTGAGACATCTGGGGGACTCTTGGAATGGTGGCACGACCCTGGAGTTCCTCTCGCCGTTCCTGTTGAGAGGACCTCCTCTTGAGATGTGACGGGAACGCCGGGAACTCTTTCCCGACGAAGCAGGGAAAGGATACCTCATCTCGAGCTACGAGGCGGAAACGGGGCTCCTCTGGATGTGGGCGGGACCCTCGTGATTCCTCTCGAGTGGAGACGGCTATGTCGGGGAATTTCTTGATTTGCACCAAGGGTGTGAAGGACCCTTTCGAAGTTCCAGAGGGGAGGTGTGATCAGCCTCGAGACGCCTCAGCGGAAATGGGCCTCATCTCGCCTGGAGGGGAGAACCTCCTGGATTTTCTCGAGTTGCGGCAGGTCTTCTCGAGTTACGACGGGGACCTCAGGGACCCGCTCTGGTGGCCTCAGGAAAGGCCAGTCCCCATGCGAGTTGCTAGGGGACCTCTCTGGATTCCTCTCCCGTCCATGCCGGGGCCTCAGTCCTTGTGTGGAGTCGGGGTCGGAACCTGAGGATTCCTCTCCAGTGTTGCCATGGATCTTGGGGTGCTTCTGAGTCTCCCCAGGGTGTCAGGCCTCGTCTCGAGTGGGGGCATGCACGTGCGCTTTCCGCCCGAGCTGCAGCAGTAGTGTCACGCTTCCTGTCACGTGGACCAAGGGATCTGTGGCTTTCCCTCGAGGCTGTCCCTCGAGGCTTTCCCACGAGGCTTTCCCACAGGGCTGTGCCACGTGCCACCTTGGTGTGAGTCGATCCTCGGCGTGAAAGACGAGCCGGTGAAGGGAAAAGAGTTTCCTCTGGAATGGACTGAGACATCTGGGGGACTCTTGGAATGGTGGCACGACCCTGGAGTTCCTCTCGCCGTTCCTGTTGAGAGGGCCTCCTCTTGAGATGCGACGGGAACGCCGGGAACTCTTTCCCGACGAAGCAGGGAAAGGATGCCTCATCTCGAGCTACGAGGCCGAATCGGGGCTCCTCTGGATGTGGGCGGGACCCTCGTGATTCCTCTCGAGTGGAGACGGGTATGTCGGGGAACTTCTTAATTAGCACCAAGGGTGTGAAGGACCCTTTCGAAGTTCCAGAGGTGAGGTGTGATCAGCCTCCAGACGCCTCAGCGGAAATGGGCCTCATCTCGCCTGGAGGGGAGAACCTCCTGCATTTTCTCGAGTTGCGGCAGGTCTTCTCGAGTTACGACGGGGACCTCAGGGACCCGCTCTTGTGGTCTCAGGAAAGGCCAGTCCCCATGCGAGTTGCTAGGGGGCCTCTCGGGATTCCTCTCCCGTCCATGCCGGGGCCTCAGTCCTTGTGTGGAGTCGGGGCCGGAACCTGAGGATTCCTCTCCAGTGTTGCCATGGATCTTGGGGTGCTTCTGAGTCTCCCCAGGGGAGTCAGGCCTCGTCTCGAGTGGGGGCATGCACGTGCGCTTTCCTCCCGAGCTGTAGCAGTAGTGTCACGCTTCTTGTCACGTGGATCAAGGGATCTGTGGCTTTCCCTCGAGGCTGTCCCTCGAGGCTTTCCCACGAGGCTTTCCCACAGGGCTGTGCCACGTGCCACCTTGGTGTGAGTCGATCCTCGGCATGAAAGACGAAACGGTGGAGGGAAAAGAGGATCCTCTGGAATGGACTGAGACATCTGGGGGACTCTTGGAATGGTGGCACGACCCTGGAGTTCCTCTCGCCGTTCCTGTTGAGAGGACCTCCTCTTGAGATGTGACGGGAACGCCGGGAACTCTTTCCCGACGAAGCAGGGAAAGGATACCTCATCTCGAGCTACGAGGCGGAAACGGGGCTCCTCTGGATGTGTGCGGGAGCCTCGTGATTCCCCTCGAGTGGAGACGGCTTTGTCGGGGAACTTCTTGGTTTGCACCAAGGGTGTGAAGTAGCCTTTCGAAGTTACAGAGGTGAGGTGTGATCAGCCTTGAGACGCCTCAGCGGAAATGGGCCTCATCTTGCCTGGAGGGGAGAACCTCCTGGATTTTCTCGAGTTGCGGCAGGTCTTCTCGAGTTACGACGGGGACCTCAGGGACCCGCTCTTGTGGCCTCAGGAAAGGCCAGTCCCCATGCAAGTTGCTAGGGGACCTCTCGGGATTCCTCACCCGTCCATGCCGGGGCCTCAGTCCTTGTGTGGATTCGGGGCCGGAACCTGAGGATTCCTCTCCAGTGTTGCCATGGATCTTCGGGTGCTTCTGAGTCTCTCCAGGGGAGTCAGGCCTCGTCTCGAGTGGGGACATGCACTTGCGCTTTCCTCCCGAGCTGCAGCAGTAGTGTCACGCTTCCTGTCACGTGGATCAAGGGATCTGTGGCTTTGCCTCGAGGCTGTCCCTCAAGGCTTTCCCACGAGGCTTTCCCACAGGGCTGTGCCACGTGCCACCTTGGTGTGAGTCGATCCTCGGCGTGAAAGACGAGCCGGTGAAGGGAAAAGAGGTTCCTCTGGAATGGACTGAGACATCTGGGGGACTCTTGGAATGGTGGCACGACCCTGGAGTTCCTCTCGCCGTTCCTGTTGAGAGGGCCTCCTCTTGAGATGCGACGGGAACGCCGGGAACTCTTTCCCGACGAAGCAGGGAAAGGATGCCTCATCTCGAGCTACGAGGCCGAAACGGGGCTCCTCTGGATGTGGGCGGGACCCTCGTGATTCCTCTCGAGTGGAGACGGGTATGTCGGGGAACTTCTTGATTTGCACCAAGGGTGTGAAGGACCCTTTCGAAGTTCCAGAGGTGAGGTGTGATCAGCCTCGAGACGCCTCAGCGGAAATGGGCCTCATCTCGCCTGGAGGGGAGAACCTCCTGGATTTTCTCGAGTTGTGGCAGGTCTTCTCGAGTTACGACGGGGACCTCAGGGACCCGCTCTGGTGGCCTCAGGAAAGGCCAGTCTCCATGGGAGTTGCTAGGGGGCCTCTCGGGATTCCTCTCCCGTCCATGCCAGGGCCTCAGTCCTTGTGTGGAGTCGGGGTCGGAACCTGAGGATTCCTCTCCAGTGTTGCCATGGATCTTGGGGTGCTTCTGAGTCTCCCCAGGGTGTCAGGCCTCGTCTCGAGTGGGGGCATGCACGTGCGCTTTCCGCCCGAGCTGCAGCAGTAGTGTCACGCTTCCTGTCACGTGGATCAAGGGATCTGTGGCTTTCCCTCGAGGCTGTCCCACAGGGCTGTGCCACGTGCCACCTTGGTGTGAGTCGATCCTCGGCGTGAAAGACGAGCCGGTGAAGGGAAAAGAGGTTCCTCTGGAATGGACTGAGACATCTGGGGGACTCTTGGAATGGTGGCACGACCCTGGAGTTCCTCTCGCCGTTCCTGTTGAGAGGGCCTCCTCTTGAGATGCGACGGGAACGCCGGGAACTCTTTTCCGACGAAGCAGGGAAAGGATCCCTCATCTCGAGCTACGGGGCGGAAACGGGGCTCCTCTGGATGTGGGCGGGACCCTCGTGATTCCTCTCGAGTGGAGACGGGTATGTCGGGGAACTTCTTGATTTGCACCAAGGGTGTGAAGGACCCTTTCGAAGTTCCAGAGGTGAGGTGTGATCAGCCTCGAGACGCCTCAGCGGAAATGGGCCTCATCTCGCCTGGAGGGGAGAACCTCCTGGATTTTCTCGAGTTGCGGCAGGTCTTCTCGAGTTACGACGGGGACCTCAGGGACCCGCTCTGGTGTCCTCAGGAAAGGCCAGTCCCCATGCGAGTTGCTAGGGGACCTCTCGGGATTCCTCTCCCGTCCATGCCGGGGCCTCAGTCCTTGTGTGGAGTCGGGGCCGGAACCTGAGGATTCCTCTCCAGTGTTGCCATGGATCTTGGGGTGCTTCTGAGTCTCCCCAGAGGAGTCAGGCCTCGTCTCGTCTTGGGGCATGCACGTGCGCTTTCCTCCCGAGCTGCAGCAGTAGTGTCACGCTTCCTGTCACGTGGATCAAGGGATCTGTGGCTTTCCCTCGAGGCTGTCCCTCGAGGCTTTCCCACGAGGCTTTCCCACAGGGCTGTGCCACGTGCCACCTTGGTGTGATTCGATCCTCGGCGTGAAAAACGAGCCGGTGAAAGGAAAAGAGGTTCCTCTGGAATGGACTGAGACATCTGGGGGACTTTTGGAATGGTGGCACGACCCTGGAGTTCCTCTCGCCGTTCCTGTTGAGAGGGCCTCCTCTTGACATGCGACAGGAACGCCGGGAACTCTTTTCCGAAGAAGCAGGGAAAGGATCCCTCATCTCGAGCTAGGAGGCGGAAACGGGGCTCCGCTGGATGTGGGCGGGACCCTCGTAATTCCTCTCGAGTGGAGACGGGTATGTCGGGGAACTTCTTGATTTGCACCAAGGGTGTGAAAGACCCTTTCGAAGTTCCAGAGGTGAGGTGTGATCAGCCTCGAGACGCCTCAGCGGAAATGGGCCTCATCTCGCCTGGAGGGGAGAACCTCCTGGATTTTCTCGAGTTGCGGCAGGTCTTCTCGAGTTACGACGGGGACCTCAGGGACCCGCTCTGGTGGCCTCAGGAAAGGCCAGTCCCCATGCGAGTTGCTAGGGGACCTCTCGGGATTCCTCTCCCGTCCATGCCGGGGCCTCAGTCCTTGTGTGGAGTCGGGGCCGGAACCTGAGGATTCCTCTCCAGTGTTGCCATGGATCTTGGGGTGCTTCTGAGTCTCCCCAGGGGAGTCAGGCCTCGTCTCGAGTGGGGGCATGCACGTGCGCTTTCCTCCCGAGCTGCAGCAGTAGTGTCACGCTTCCTGTCACGTGGATCAAGGGATCTGTGGCTTTCCCTCGAGGCTGTCCCTCGAGGCTTTCCCACGAGGCTTTCCCACAGGGCTGTGCCACGTGCCACCTTGGTGTGATTCGATCCTCGGCGTGAAAGATGAGCCGGTGAAGGGAAAAGAGGTTCCTCTGGAATGGACTGAGACATCTGGGGGACTCTTTGAATGGTGGCACGACCCTGGAGTTCCTCTCGCCGTTCCTGTTGAGAGGGCCTCCTCTTGAGATGTGACGGGAACGCCGGGAACTCTTTTCCGACGAAGCAGGGAAAGGATCCCTCATCTCGAGCTACGAGGCGGAAACGGGGCTCCTCTGGATGTGGGCGGGACCCTCGTGATTCCTCTCGAGTGGAGACGGCTAAGTTGGGGAACTTCTTGATTTGCACCAAGGGTGTGAAGGACCCTTTCGAAGTTCCAGAGGTGAGGTGTGATCAGCCTGGAGACGCCTCAGCTGAAATGGGCCTCATCTAGCCTGGAGGGGAGAACCTCCTGGATTTTCTCGAGTTGTGGCAGGTCTTCTCGAGTTACGACGGGGACCTCAGGGACCCGCTCTGGTGGCCTCAGGAAAGGCCAGTCCCCATGCGAGTTGCTAGGGGACCTCTCGGGATTCCTCTCCCGTCCATGCCGGGGCCTCAGTCCTTGTGTGGAGTCGGGGCCGGAACCTGAGGATTCCTCTCCAGTGTTGCCATGGATCTTGGGGTGCTTCTGAGTCTCCCCAGGGGAGTCAGGCCTCGTCTCGAGTGGGGGCATGCACGTGCGCTTTCCTCCCGAGCTGCAGCAGTAGTGTCACTCTTCCTGTCACGTGGATCAAGGGATCTGTGGCTTTCCCTCGAGGCTGTCCCTCGAGGCTTTCCCACGAGGCTTTCCCATAGGGCTGTGCCACGTGCCACCTTGGTGTGAGTCGATCCTCGGCGTGAAAGACGAGCCGGTGAAGGGAAAAGAGGTTCCTCTGGAATGGACTGAGACATCTGGGGGACTCTTGGAATGGTGGCACGACCCTGGAGTTCCTCTCGCCGTTCCTGTTGAGAGGGCCTCCTCTTGAGATGCGACGGGAACGCCGGGAACTCTTTTCCGACGAAGCAGGGAAAGGATCCCTCATCTCGAGCTACGGGGCGGAAACGGGGCTCCTCTGGATGTGGGCGGGACCCTCGTGATTCCTCTCGAGTGGAGACGGGTATGTCGGGGAACTTCTTGATTTGCACCAAGGGTGTGAAGGACCCTTTCGAAGTTCCAGAGGTGAGGTGTGATCAGCCTCGAGACGCCTCAGCGGAAATGGGCCTCATCTCGCCTGGAGGGGAGAACCTCCTGGATTTTCTCGAGTTGCGGCAGGTCTTCTCGAGTTACGACGGGGACCTCAGGGACCCGCTCTGGTGGCCTCAGGAAAGGCCAGTCCCCATGCGAGTTGCTAGGGGACCTCTCGGGATTCCTCTCCCGTCCATGCCGGGGCCTCAGTCCTTGTGTGGAGTCGGGGCCGGAACCTGAGGATTCCTCTCCAGTGTTGCCATGGATCTTGGGGTGCTTCTGAGTCTCCCCAGGGGAGTCAGGCCTCGTCTCGAGTGGGGGCATGCACGTGCGCATTCCTCCCGAGCTGCAGCAGTAGTGTCACTCTTCCTGTCACGTGGATCAAGGGATCTGTGGCTTTCCCTCGAGGCTGTCCCTCGAGGCTTCCCCACGAGGCTTTCCCACAGGGCTGTGCCACGTGCCACCTTGGTGTGATTCGATCCTCAGCGTGAAAGACAAGCCGGTGAAGGGAAAAGAGGTTCCTCTGGAATGGACTGAGACATCTGGGGGACTCTTTGAATGGTGGCACGACCCTGGAGTTCCTCTCGCCGTTCCTGTTGAGAGGGCCTCCTCTTGAGATGCGACGGGAACGCCGGGAACTCTTTCCCGACGAAGCAGGGAAAGGATCCCTCATCTCGAGCTACGAGGCGGAAACGGGGCTCCTCTGGATGTGGGCGGGACCCTCGTGATTCCTCTCGAGTGGAGACGGCTAAGTTGGGGAACTTCTTGATTTGCACCAAGGGTGTGAAGGACCCTTTCGAAGTTCCAGAGGTGAGGTGTGATCAGCCTCGAGACGCCTCAGCGGAAATGGGCCTCATCTTGCCTGGAGGGGAGAACCTCCTGGATTTTCTCGAGTTGCGGCAGGTCTTCTCGAGTTACGACGGGGACCTCAGGGACCCGCTCTGGTGGCCTCAGGAAAGGCCAGTCCCCATGCGAGTTGCTAGGGGACCTCTCGGGATTCCTCTCCCGTCCATGCCGGGGCCTCAGTCCTTGTGTGGAGTCGGGGCCGGAACCTGAGGATTCTTCTCTAGTGTTGCCATGGATCTTGGGGTGCTTCTGAGTCTCCCCAGGGGAGTCAGGCCTCGTCTCGAGTGGGGGCATGCACGTGCGCTTTCCTCCCGAGCTGCAGCAGTAGTGTCACGCTTCCTGTCACGTGGATCAAGGGATCTGTGGCTTTCCCTCGAGGCTGTCCCTCGAGGCTTTCCCACGAGGCTTTCCCACAGGGCTGTGCCACGTGCCACCATGTTGTGAGTCGATCCTCGGCGTGAAAGACGAGCGGGTGAAGGGAAAAGAGGTTCCTCTGGAATGGACTGAGACATCTGGGGGACTCTTGGAATGGTGGCACGACCCTGGAGTTCCTCTCGCCGTTCCTGTTGAGAGGGCCTCCTCTTGAGATGCGACGGGAACGCCGGGAACTCTTTCCCGACGAAGCAGGGAAAGGATCCCTCATCTCGAGCTACGAGGCGGAAACGGGGCTCCTCTGGATGTGGGCGGGACCCTCGTGATTCCTCTCGAGTGGAGACGGGTATGTCGGGGAACTTCTTGATATGCACCAAGGGTGTGAAGGACCCTTTCGAAGTTCCAGAGGTGAGGTGTGATCAGCCTCGAGACGCCTCAGCGGAAATGGGCCTCATCTCGCCTGGAGGGGAGAACCTCCTGGATTTTCTCGAGTTGCGGCAGGTCTTCTCGAGTTACGACGGGGACCTCAGGGACCCGCTCTGGTGGCCTCAGGAAAGGCCAGTCCCCATGCGAGTTGCTAGGGGACCTCTCGGGATTCCTCTCCCGTCCATGCCGGGGCCTCAGTCCTTGTGTGGAGTCGGGGCCGGAACCTGAGGATTCCTCTCCAGTGTTGCCATGGATCTTGGGGTGCTTCTGAGTCTCCCCAGGGGAGTCAGGCCTCGTCTCGAGTGGGGGCATGCACGTGCGCTTTCCTCCCGAGCTGCAGCAGTAGTGTCACGCTTCCTGTCACGTGGATCAAGGGATCTGTGGCTTTCCCTCGAGGCTGTCCCTCGAGGCTTCCCCACGAGGCTTTCCCACAGGGCTGTGCCACGTGCCACCTTGGTGTGATTCGATCCTCAGCGTGAAAGACAAGCCGGTGAAGGGAAAAGAGGTTCCTCTGGAATGGACTGAGACATCTGGGGGACTCTTTGAATGGTGGCACGACCCTGGAGTTCCTCTCGCCGTTCCTGTTGAGAGGGCCTCCTCTTGAGATGCGACGGGAACGCCGGGAACTCTTTCCCGACGAAGCAGGGAAAGGATCCCTCATCTCGAGCTACGAGGCGGAAACGGGGCTCCTCTGGATGTGGGCGGGACCCTCGTGATTCCTCTCGAGTGGAGACGGCTAAGTTGGGGAACTTCTTGATTTGCACCAAGGGTGTGAAGGACCCTTTCGAAGTTCCAGAGGTGAGGTGTGATCAGCCTCGAGACGCCTCAGCGGAAATGGGCCTCATCTTGCCTGGAGGGGAGAACCTCCTGGATTTTCTCGAGTTGCGGCAGGTCTTCTCGAGTTACGACGGGGACCTCAGGGACCCGCTCTGGTGGCCTCAGGAAAGGCCAGTCCCCATGCGAGTTGCTAGGGGACCTCTCGGGATTCCTCTCCCGTCCATGCCGGGGCCTCAGTCCTTGTGTGGATTCGGGGCCGGAACCTGAGGATTCCTGTCTAGTGTTGCCATGGATCTTGGGGTGCTTCTGAGTCTCCCCAGGGGAGTCAGGCCTCGTCTCGAGTGGGGGCATGCACGTGCGCTTTCCTCCCGAGCTGCAGCAGTAGTGTCACGCTTCCTGTCACGTGGATCAAGGGATCTGTGGCTTTCCCTCGAGGCTGTCCCTCGAGGCTTCCCCACGAGGCTTTCCCACAGGGCTGTGCCACGTGCCACCTTGGTGTGATTCGATCCTCAGCGTGAAAGACAAGCCGGTGAAGGGAAAAGAGGTTCCTCTGGAATGGACTGAGACATCTGGGGGACTCTTTGAATGGTGGCACGACCCTGGAGTTCCTCTCGCCGTTCCTGTTGAGAGGGCCTCCTCTTGAGATGCGACGGGAACGCCGGGAACTCTTTTCCGACGAAGCAGGGAAAGGATCCCTCATCTCGAGCTACGAGGCGGAAACGGGGCTCCTCTGGATGTGGGCGGGACCCTCGTGTTTCCTCTCGAGTGGAGACGGCTAAGTTGGGGAACTTCTTGATTTGCACCAAGGGTGTGAAGGACCCTTTCGAAGTTCCAGAGGTGAGGTGTGATCAGCCTCGAGACGCCTCAGCGGAAATGGGCCTCATCTCGCCTGGAGGGGAGAACCTCCTGGATTTTCTCGAGTTGTGGCAGGTCTTCTCGAGTTACGACGGGGACCTCAGGGACCCGCTCTGGTGGCCTCAGGAAAGGCCAGTCCCCATGCGAGTTGCTAGGGGACCTCTCGGGATTCCTCTCCCGTCCATGCCGGGGCCTCAGTCCTTGTGTGGAGTCGGGCCCGGAACCTGAGGATTCCTCTCCAGTGTTGCCATGGATCTTGGGGTGCTTCTGAGTCTCCCCAGGGGAGTCAGGCCTCGTCTCGAGTGGGGGCATGCACGTGCGCATTCCTCCCGAGCTGCAGCAGTAGTGTCACTCTTCCTGTCACGTGGATCAAGGGATCTGTGGCTTTCCCTCGAGGCTGTCCCTCGAGGCTTCCCCACGAGGCTTTCCCACAGGGCTGTGCCACGTGCCACCTTGGTGTGATTCGATCCTCAGCGTGAAAGACAAGCCGGTGAAGGGAAAAGAGGTTCCTCTGGAATGGACTGAGACATCTGGGGGACTCTTTGAATGGTGGCACGACCCTGGAGTTCCTCTCGCCGTTCCTGTTGAGAGGGCCTCCTCTTGAGATGCGACGGGAACGCCGGGAACTCTTTCCCGACGAAGCAGGGAAAGGATCCCTCATCTCGAGCTACGAGGCGGAAACGGGGCTCCTCTGGATGTGGGCGGGACCCTCGTGATTCCTCTCGAGTGGAGACGGCTAAGTTGGGGAACTTCTTGATTTGCACCAAGGGTGTGAAGGACCCTTTCGAAGTTCCAGAGGTGAGGTGTGATCAGCCTCGAGACGCCTCAGCGGAAATGGGCCTCATCTTGCCTGGAGGGGAGAACCTCCTGGATTTTCTCGAGTTGCGGCAGGTCTTCTCGAGTTACGACGGGGACCTCAGGGACCCGCTCTGGTGGCCTCAGGAAAGGCCAGTCCCCATGCGAGTTGCTAGGGGACCTCTCGGGATTCCTCTCCCGTCCATGCCGGGGCCTCAGTCCTTGTGTGGAGTCGGGGCCGGAACCTGAGGATTCCTCTCTAGTGTTGCCATGGATCTTGGGGTGCTTCTGAGTCTCCCCAGGGGAGTCAGGCCTCGTCTCGAGTGGGGGCATGCACGTGCGCTTTCCTCCCGAGCTGCAGCAGTAGTGTCACGCTTCCTGTCACGTGGATCAAGGGATCTGTGGCTTTCCCTCGAGGCTGTCCCTCGAGGCTTTCCCACGAGGCTTTCCCACAGGGCTGTGCCACGTGCCACCATGTTGTGAGTCGATCCTCGGCGTGAAAGACGAGCGGGTGAAGGGAAAAGAGGTTCCTCTGGAATGGACTGAGACATCTGGGGGACTCTTGGAATGGTGGCACGACCCTGGAGTTCCTCTCGCCGTTCCTGTTGAGAGGGCCTCCTCTTGAGATGCGACGGGAACGCCGGGAACTCTTTCCCGACGAAGCAGGGAAAGGATCCCTCATCTCGAGCTACGAGGCGGAAACGGGGCTCCTCTGGATGTGGGCGGGACCCTCGTGATTCCTCTCGAGTGGAGACGGGTATGTCGGGGAACTTCTTGATATGCACCAAGGGTGTGAAGGACCCTTTCGAAGTTCCAGAGGTGAGGTGTGATCAGCCTCGAGACGCCTCAGCGGAAATGGGCCTCATCTCGCCTGGAGGGGAGAACCTCCTGGATTTTCTCGAGTTGCGGCAGGTCTTCTCGAGTTACGACGGGGACCTCAGGGACCCGCTCTGGTGGCCTCAGGAAAGGCCAGTCCCCATGCGAGTTGCTAGGGGACCTCTCGGGATTCCTCTCCCGTCCATGCCGGGGCCTCAGTCCTTGTGTGGAGTCGGGGCCGGAACCTGAGGATTCCTCTCCAGTGTTGCCATGGATCTTGGGGTGCTTCTGAGTCTCCCCAGGGGAGTCAGGCCTCGTCTCGAGTGGGGGCATGCACGTGCGCTTTCCTCCCGAGCTGCAGCAGTAGTGTCACGCTTCCTGTCACGTGGATCAAGGGATCTGTGGCTTTCCCTCGAGGCTGTCCCTCGAGGCTTCCCCACGAGGCTTTCCCACAGGGCTGTGCCACGTGCCACCTTGGTGTGATTCGATCCTCAGCGTGAAAGACAAGCCGGTGAAGGGAAAAGAGGTTCCTCTGGAATGGACTGAGACATCTGGGGGACTCTTTGAATGGTGGCACGACCCTGGAGTTCCTCTCGCCGTTCCTGTTGAGAGGGCCTCCTCTTGAGATGCGACGGGAACGCCGGGAACTCTTTCCCGACGAAGCAGGGAAAGGATCCCTCATCTCGAGCTACGAGGCGGAAACGGGGCTCCTCTGGATGTGGGCGGGACCCTCGTGATTCCTCTCGAGTGGAGACGGCTAAGTTGGGGAACTTCTTGATTTGCACCAAGGGTGTGAAGGACCCTTTCGAAGTTCCAGAGGTGAGGTGTGATCAGCCTCGAGACGCCTCAGCGGAAATGGGCCTCATCTTGCCTGGAGGGGAGAACCTCCTGGATTTTCTCGAGTTGCGGCAGGTCTTCTCGAGTTACGACGGGGACCTCAGGGACCCGCTCTGGTGGCCTCAGGAAAGGCCAGTCCCCATGCGAGTTGCTAGGGGACCTCTCGGGATTCCTCTCCCGTCCATGCCGGGGCCTCAGTCCTTGTGTGGAGTCGGGGCCGGAACCTGAGGATTCCTCTCCAGTGTTGCCATGGATCTTGGGGTGCTTCTGAGTCTCCCCAGGGGAGTCAGGCCTCGTCTCGAGTGGGGGCATGCACGTGCGCTTTCCTCCCGAGCTGCAGCAGTAGTGTCACGCTTCCTGTCACGTGGATCAAGGGATCTGTGGCTTTCCCTCGAGGCTGTCCCTCGAGGCTTTCCCACGAGGCTTTCCCACAGGGCTGTGCCACGTGCCACCTTGTTGTGAGTCGATCCTCGGCGTGAAAGACGAGCCGGTGAAGGGAAAAGAGGTTCCTCTGGAATGGACTGAGACATCTGGGGGACTCTTGGAATGGTGGCACGACCCTGGAGTTCCTCTCGCCGTTCCTGTTGAGAGGGCCTCCTCTTGAGATGCGACGGGAACGCCGGGAACTCTTTCCCGACGAAGCAGGGAAAGGATCCCTCATCTCGAGCTACGAGGCGGAAACGGGGCTCCTCTGGATGTGGGCGGGACCCTCGTGATTCCTCTCGAGTGGAGACGGGTATGTCGGGGAACTTCTTGATATGCACCAAGGGTGTGAAGGACCCTTTCGAAGTTCCAGAGGTGAGGTGTGATCAGCCTCGAGACGCCTCAGCGGAAATGGGCCTCATCTCGCCTGGAGGGGAGAACCTCCTGGATTTTCTCGAGTTGCGGCAGGTCTTCTCGAGTTACGACGGGGACCTCAGGGACCCGCTCTGGTGGCCTCAGGAAAGGCCAGTCCCCATGCGAGTTGCTAGGGGACCTCTCGGGATTCCTCTCCCGTCCATGCCGGGGCCTCAGTCCTTGTGTGGAGTCGGGGCCGGAACCTGAGGATTCCTCTCCAGTGTTGCCATGGATCTTGGGGTGCTTCTGAGTCTCCCCAGGGGAGTCAGGCCTCGTCTCGAGTGGGGGCATGCACGTGCGCATTCCTCCCGAGCTGCAGCAGTAGTGTCACTCTTCCTGTCACGTGGATCAAGGGATCTGTGGCTTTCCCTCGAGACTGTCCCTCGAGGCTTCCCCACGAGGCTTTCCCACAGGGCTGTGCCACGTGCCACCTTGGTGTGATTCGATCCTCAGCGTGAAAGACAAGCCGGTGAAGGGAAAAGAGGTTCCTCTGGAATGGACTGAGACATCTGGGGGACTCTTTGAATGGTGGCACGACCCTGGAGTTCCTCTCGCCGTTCCTGTTGAGAGGGCCTCCTCTTGAGATGCGACGGGAACGCCGGGAACTCTTTCCCGACGAAGCAGGGAAAGGATCCCTCATCTCGAGCTACGAGGCGGAAACGGGGCTCCTCTGGATGTGGGCGGGACCATCGTGATTCCTCTCGAGTGGAGACGGCTAAGTTGGGGAACTTCTTGATTTGCACCAAGGGTGTGAAGGACCCTTTCGAAGTTCCAGAGGTGAGGTGTGATCAGCCTCGAGACGCCTCAGCGGAAATGGGCCTCATCTTGCCTGGAGGGGAGAACCTCCTGGATTTTCTCGAGTTGCGGCAGGTCTTCTCGAGTTACGACGGGGACCTCAGGGACCCGCTCTGGTGGCCTCAGGAAAGGCCAGTCCCCATGCGAGTTGCTAGGGGACCTCTCGGGATTCCTCTCCCGTCCATGCCGGGGCCTCAGTCCTTGTGTGGAGTCGGGGCCGGAACCTGAGGCTTCCTCTCCAGTGTTGCCATGGATCTTGGGGTGCTTCTGAGTCTCCCCAGGGGAGTCAGGCCTCGTCTCGAGTGGGGGCATGCACGTGCGCTTTCCTCCCGAGCTGCAGCAGTAGTGTCACGCTTCCTGTCACGTGGATCAAGGGATCTGTGGCTTTCCCTCGAGGCTGTCCCTCGAGGCTTCCCCACGAGGCTTTCCCACAGGGCTGTGCCACGTGCCACCTTGGTGTGATTCGATCCTCAGCGTGAAAGACAAGCCGGTGAAGGGAAAAGAGGTTCCTCTGGAATGGACTGAGACATCTGGGGGACTCTTTGAATTTTGGCACGACCCTGGAGTTCCTCTCGCCGTTCCTGTTGAGAGGGCCTCCTCTTGAGATGCGACGGGAACGCCGGGAACTCTTTTCCGACGAAGCAGGGAAAGGATCCCTCATCTCGAGCTACGAGGCGGAAACGGGGCTCCTCTGGATGTGGGCGGGACCCTCGTGTTTCCTCTCGAGTGGAGACGGCTAAGTTGGGGAACTTCTTGATTTGCACCAAGGGTGTGAAGGACCCTTTCGAAGTTCCAGAGGTGAGGTGTGATCAGCCTCGAGACGCCTCAGCGGAAATGGGCCTCATCTCGCCTGGAGGGGAGAACCTCCTGGATTTTCTCGAGTTGTGGCAGGTCTTCTCGAGTTACGACGGGGACCTCAGGGACCCGCTCTGGTGGCCTCAGGAAAGGCCAGTCCCCATGCGAGTTGCTAGGGGACCTCTCGGGATTCCTCTCCCGTCCATGCCGGGGCCTCAGTCCTTGTGTGGAGTCGGGGCCGGAACCTGAGGATTCCTCTCCAGTGTTGCCATGGATCTTGGGGTGCTTCTGAGTCTCCCCAGGGGAGTCAGGCCTCGTCTCGAGTGGGGGCATGCACGTGCGCTTTCCTCCCGAGCTGCAGCAGTAGTGTCACGCTTCCTGTCACGTGGATCAAGGGATCTGTGGCTTTCCCTCGAGGCTGTCCCTCGAGGCTTTCCCACGAGGCTTTCCCACAGGGCTGTGCCACGTGCCACCATGTTGTGAGTCGATCCTCGGCGTGAAAGACGAGCCGGTGAAGGGAAAAGAGGTTCCTCTGGAATGGACTGAGACATCTGGGGGACTCTTGGAATGGTGGCACGACCCTGGAGTTCCTCTCGCCGTTCCTGTTGAGAGGGCCTCCTCTTGAGATGCGACGGGAACGCCGGGAACTCTTTCCCGACGAAGCAGGGAAAGGATCCCTCATCTCGAGCTACGAGGCGGAAACGGGGCTCCTCTGGATGTGGGCGGGACCCTCGTGATTCCTCTCGAGTGGAGACGGGTATGTCGGGGAACTTCTTGATATGCACCAAGGGTGTGAAGGACCCTTTCGAAGTTCCAGAGGTGAGGTGTGATCAGCCTCGAGACGCCTCAGCGGAAATGGGCCTCATCTCGCCTGGAGGGGAGAACCTCCTGGATTTTCTCGAGTTGCGGCAGGTCTTCTCGAGTTACGACGGGGACCTCAGGGACCCGCTCTGGTGGCCTCAGGAAAGGCCAGTCCCCATGCGAGTTGCTAGGGGACCTCTCGGGATTCCTCTCCCGTCCATGCCGGGGCCTCAGTCCTTGTGTGGAGTCGGGGCCGGAACCTGAGGATTCCTCTCCAGTGTTGCCATGGATCTTGGGGTGCTTCTGAGTCTCCCCAGGGGAGTCAGGCCTCGTCTCGAGTGGGGGCATGCACGTGCGCTTTCCTCCCGAGCTGCAGCAGTAGTGTCACGCTTCCTGTCACGTGGATCAAGGGATCTGTGGCTTTCCCTCGAGGCTGTCCCTCGAGGCTTCCCCACGAGGCTTTCCCACAGGGCTGTGCCACGTGCCACCTTGGTGTGATTCGATCCTCAGCGTGAAAGACAAGCCGGTGAAGGGAAAAGAGGTTCCTCTGGAATGGACTGAGACATCTGGGGGACTCTTTGAATGGTGGCACGACCCTGGAGTTCCTCTCGCCGTTCCTGTTGAGAGGGCCTCCTCTTGAGATGCGACGGGAACGCCGGGAACTCTTTCCCGACGAAGCAGGGAAAGGATCCCTCATCTCGAGCTACGAGGCGGAAACGGGGCTCCTCTGGATGTGGGCGGGACCCTCGTGATTCCTCTCGAGTGGAGACGGCTAAGTTGGGGAACTTCTTGATTTGCACCAAGGGTGTGAAGGACCCTTTCGAAGTTCCAGAGGTGAGGTGTGATCAGCCTCGAGACGCCTCAGCGGAAATGGGCCTCATCTCGCCTGGAGGGGAGAACCTCCTGGATTTTCTCGAGTTGCGGCAGGTCTTCTCGAGTTACGACGGGGACCTCAGGGACCCGCTCTGGTGGCCTCAGGAAAGGCCAGTCCCCATGCGAGTTGCTAGGGGACCTCTCGGGATTCCTCTCCCGTCCATGCCGGGGCCTCAGTCCTTGGGTGGAGTCGGGGCCGGAACCTGAGGATTCCTGTCTAGTGTTGCCATGGATCTTGGGGTGCTTCTGAGTCTCCCCAGGGGAGTCAGGCCTCGTCTCGAGTGGGGGCATGCACGTGCGCTTTCCTCCCGAGCTGCAGCAGTAGTGTCACGCTTCCTGTCACGTGGATCAAGGGATCTGTGGCTTTCCCTCGAGGCTGTCCCTCGAGGCTTCCCCACGAGGCTTTCCCACAGGGCTGTGCCACGTGCCACCTTGGTGTGATTCGATCCTCAGCGTGAAAGACAAGCCGGTGAAGGGAAAAGAGGTTCCTCTGGAATGGACTGAGACATCTGGGGGACTCTTTGAATGGTGGCACGACCCTGGAGTTCCTCTCGCCGTTCCTGTTGAGAGGGCCTCCTCTTGAGATGCGACGGGAACGCCGGGAACTCTTTTCCGACGAAGCAGGGAAAGGATCCCTCATCTCGAGCTACGAGGCGGAAACGGGGCTCCTCTGGATGTGGGCGGGACCCTCGTGTTTCCTCTCGAGTGGAGACGGCTAAGTTGGGGAACTTCTTGATTTGCACCAAGGGTGTGAAGGACCCTTTCGAAGTTCCAGAGGTGAGGTGTGATCAGCCTCGAGACGCCTCAGCGGAAATGGGCCTCATCTCGCCTGGAGGGGAGAACCTCCTGGATTTTCTCGAGTTGTGGCAGGTCTTCTCGAGTTACGACGGGGACCTCAGGGACCCGCTCTGGTGGCCTCAGGAAAGGCCAGTCCCCATGCGAGTTGCTAGGGGACCTCTCGGGATTCCTCTCCCGTCCATGCCGGGGCCTCAGTCCTTGTGTGGAGTCGGGGCCGGAACCTGAGGATTCCTCTCCAGTGTTGCCATGGATCTTGGGGTGCTTCTGAGTCTCCCCAGGGGAGTCAGGCCTCGTCTCGAGTGGGGGCATGCACGTGCGCTTTCCTCCCGAGCTGCAGCAGTAGTGTCACGCTTCCTGTCACGTGGATCAAGGGATCTGTGGCTTTCCCTCGAGGCTGTCCCTCGAGGCTTTCCCACGAGGCTTTCCCACAGGGCTGTGCCACGTGCCACCTTGTTGTGAGTCGATCCTCGGCGTGAAAGACGAGCCGGTGAAGGGAAAAGAGGTTCCTCTGGAATGGACTGAGACATCTGGGGGACTCTTGGAATGGTGGCACGACCCTGGAGTTCCTCTCGCCGTTCCTGTTGAGAGGGCCTCCTCTTGAGATGCGACGGGAACGCCGGGAACTCTTTCCCGACGAAGCAGGGAAAGGATCCCTCATCTCGAGCTACGAGGCGGAAACGGGGCTCCTCTGGATGTGGGCGGGACCCTCGTGATTCCTCTCGAGTGGAGACGGGTATGTCGGGGAACTTCTTGATATGCACCAAGGGTGTGAAGGACCCTTTCGAAGTTCCAGAGGTGAGGTGTGATCAGCCTCGAGACGCCTCAGCGGAAATGGGCCTCATCTCGCCTGGAGGGGAGAACCTCCTGGATTTTCTCGAGTTGCGGCAGGTCTTCTCGAGTTACGACGGGGACCTCAGGGACCCGCTCTGGTGGCCTCAGGAAAGGCCAGTCCCCATGCGAGTTGCTAGGGGACCTCTCGGGATTCCTCTCCCGTCCATGCCGGGGCCTCAGTCCTTGTGTGGAGTCGGGGCCGGAACCTGAGGATTCCTCTCCAGTGTTGCCATGGATCTTGGGGTGCTTCTGAGTCTCCGCAGAGGAGTCAGGCCTCGTCTCGTCTTGGGGCATGCACGTGCGCTTTCCTCCCGAGCTGCAGCAGTAGTGTCACGCTTCCTGTCACGTGGATCAAGGGATCTGTGGCTTTCCCTCGAGGCTGTCCCTCGAGGCTTTCCCACGAGGCTTTCCCACAGGGCTGTGCCACGTGCCACCTTGGTGTGATTCGATCCTCGGCGTGAAAAACGAGCCGGTGAAGGGAAAAGAGGTTCCTCTGGAATGGACTGAGACATCTGGGGGACTTTTGGAATGGTGGCACGACCCTGGAGTTCCTCTCGCCGTTCCTGTTGAGAGGGCCTCCTCTTGACATGCGACAGGAACGCCGGGAACTCTTTTCCGAAGAAGCAGGGAAAGGATCCCTCATCTCGAGCTAGGAGGCGGAAACGGGGCTCCGCTGGATGTGGGCGGGACCCTCGTAATTCCTCTCGAGTGGAGACGGGTATGTCGGGGAACTTCTTGATTTGCACCAAGGGTGTGAAAGACCCTTTCGAAGTTCCAGAGGTGAGGTGTGATCAGCCTCGAGACGCCTCAGCGGAAATGGGCCTCATCTCGCCTGGAGGGGAGAACCTCCTGGATTTTCTCGAGTTGCGGCAGGTCTTCTCGAGTTACGACGGGGACCTCAGGGACCCGCTCTGGTGGCCTCAGGAAAGGCCAGTCCCCATGCGAGTTGCTAGGGGACCTCTCGGGATTCCTCTCCCGTCCATGCCGGGGCCTCAGTCCTTGTGTGGAGTCGGGGCCGGAACCTGAGGATTCCTCTCCAGTGTTGCCATGGATCTTGGGGTGCTTCTGAGTCTCCCCAGGGGAGTCAGGCCTCGTCTCGAGTGGGGGCATGCACGTGCGCTTTCCTCCCGAGCTGCAGCAGTAGTGTCACGCTTCCTGTCACGTGGATCAAGGGATCTGTGGCTTTCCCTCGAGGCTGTCCCTCGAGGCTTTCCCACGAGGCTTTCCCACAGGGCTGTGCCACGTGCCACCTTGGTGTGATTCGATCCTCGGCGTGAAAGATGAGCCGGTGAAGGGAAAATAGGTTCCTCTGGAATTTACTGAGACATCTGGGGGACTCTTTGAATGGTGGCACGACCCTGGAGTTCCTCTCGCCGTTCCTGTTGAGAGGGCCTCCTCTTGAGATGTGACGGGAACGCCGGGAACTCTTTTCCGACGAAGCAGGGAAAGGATCCCTCATCTCGAGCTACGAGGCGGAAACGGGGCTCCTCTGGATGTGGGCGGGACCCTCGTGATTCCTCTCGAGTGGAGACGGCTAAGTTGGGGAACTTCTTGATTTGCACCAAGGGTGTGAAGGACCCTTTCGAAGTTCCAGAGGTGAGGTGTGATCAGCCTGGAGACGCCTCAGCTGAAATGGGCCTCATCTAGCCTGGAGGGGAGAACCTCCTGGATTTTCTCGAGTTGTGGCAGGTCTTCTCGAGTTACGACGGGGACCTCAGGGACCCGCTCTGGTGGCCTCAGGAAAGGCCAGTCCCCATGCGAGTTGCTAGGGGACCTCTCGGGATTCCTCTCCCGTCCATGCCGGGGCCTCAGTCCTTGTGTGGAGTCGGGGCCGGAACCTGAGGATTCCTCTCCAGTGTTGCCATGGATCTTGGGGTGCTTCTGAGTCTCCCCAGGGGAGTCAGGCCTCGTCTCGAGTGGGGGCATGCACGTGCGCTTTCCTCCCGAGCTGCAGCAGTAGTGTCACGCTTCCTGTCACGTGGATCAAGGGATCTGTGGCTTTCCCTCGAGGCTGTCCCTCGAGGCTTTCCCACGAGGCTTTCCCATAGGGCTGTGCCACGTGCCACCTTGGTGTGAGTCGATCCTCGGCGTGAAAGACGAGCCGGTGAAGGGAAAAGAGGTTCCTCTGGAATGGACTGAGACATCTGGGGGACTCTTGGAATGGTGGCACGACCCTGGAGTTCCTCTCGCCGTTCCTGTTGAGAGGGCCTCCTCTTGAGATGCGACGGGAACGCCGGGAACTCTTTTCCGACGAAGCAGGGAAAGGATCCCTCATCTCGAGCTACGGGGCGGAAACGGGGCTCCTCTGGATGTGGGCGGGACCCTCGTGATTCCTCTCGAGTGGAGACGGGTATGTCGGGGAACTTCTTGATTTGCACCAAGGGTGTGAAGGACCCTTTCGAAGTTCCAGAGGTGAGGTGTGATCAGCCTCGAGACGCCTCAGCGGAAATGGGCCTCATCTCGCCTGGAGGGGAGAACCTCCTGGATTTTCTCGAGTTGCGGCAGGTCTTCTCGAGTTACGACGGGGACCTCAGGGACCCGCTCTGGTGGCCTCAGGAAAGGCCAGTCCCCATGCGAGTTGCTAGGGGACCTCTCGGGATTCCTCTCCCGTCCATGCCGGGGCCTCAGTCCTTGTGTGGAGTCGGGGCCGGAACCTGAGGATTCCTCTCCAGTGTTGCCATGGATCTTGGGGTGCTTCTGAGTCTCCCCAGGGGAGTCAGGCCTCGTCTCGAGTGGGGGCATGCACGTGCGCATTCCTCCCGAGCTGCAGCAGTAGTGTCACTCTTCCTGTCACGTGGATCAAGGGATCTGTGGCTTTCCCTCGAGGCTGTCCCTCGAGGCTTCCCCACGAGGCTTTCCCACAGGGCTGTGCCACGTGCCACCTTGGTGTGATTCGATCCTCAGCGTGAAAGACAAGCCGGTGAAGGGAAAAGAGGTTCCTCTGGAATGGACTGAGACATCTGGGGGACTCTTGGAATGGTGGCACGACCCTGGAGTTCCTCTCGCCGTTCCTGTTGAGAGGGCCTCCTCTTGAGATGCGACGGGAACGCCGGGAACTCTTTCCCGACGAAGCAGGGAAAGGATCCCTCATCTCGAGCTACGAGGCGGAAACGGGGCTCCTCTGGATGTGGGCGGGACCCTCGTGATTCCTCTCGAGTGGAGACGGCTAAGTTGGGGAACTTCTTGATTTGCACCAAGGGTGTGAAGGACCCTTTCGAAGTTCCAGAGGTGAGGTGTGATCAGCCTCGAGACGCCTCAGCGGAAATGGGCCTCATCTTGCCTGGAGGGGAGAACCTCCTGGATTTTCTCGAGTTGCGGCAGGTCTTCTCGAGTTACGACGGGGACCTCAGGGACCCGCTCTGGTGGCCTCAGGAAAGGCCAGTCGCCATGCGAGTTGCTAGGGGACCTCTCGGGATTCCTCTCCCGTCCATGCCGGGGCCTCAGTCCTTGTGTGGAGTCGGGGCCGGAACCTGAGGATTCCTCTCTAGTGTTGCCATGGATCTTGGGGTGCTTCTGAGTCTCCCCAGGGGAGTCAGGCCTCGTCTCGAGTGGGGGCATGCACGTGCGCTTTCCTCCCGAGCTGCAGCAGTAGTGTCACTCTTCCTGTCACGTGGATCAAGGGATCTGTGGCTTTCCCTCGAGGCTGTCCCTCGAGGCTTCCCCACGAGGCTTTCCCACAGGGCTGTGCCACGTGCCACCTTGGTGTGATTCGATCCTCAGCGTGAAAGACAAGCCGGTGAAGGGAAAAGAGGTTCCTCTGGAATGGACTGAGACATCTGGGGGACTCTTTGAATGGTGGCACGACCCTGGAGTTCCTCTCGCCGTTCCTGTTGAGAGGGCCTCCTCTTGAGATGCGACGGGAACGCCGGGAACTCTTTTCCGACGAAGCAGGGAAAGGATCCCTCATCTCGAGCTACGAGGCGGAAACGGGGCTCCTCTGGATGTGGGCGGGACCCTCGTGTTTCCTCTCGAGTGGAGACGGCTAAGTTGGGGAACTTCTTGATTTGCACCAAGGGTGTGAAGGACCCTTTCGAAGTTCCAGAGGTGAGGTGTGATCAGCCTCGAGACGCCTCAGCGGAAATGGGCCTCATCTCGCCTGGAGGGGAGAACCTCCTGGATTTTCTCGAGTTGTGGCAGGTCTTCTCGAGTTACGACGGGGACCTCAGGGACCCGCTCTGGTGGCCTCAGGAAAGGCCAGTCCCCATGCGAGTTGCTAGGGGACCTCTCGGGATTCCTCTCCCGTCCATGCCGGGGCCTCAGTCCTTGTGTGGAGTCGGGGCCGGAACCTGAGGATTCCTCTCCAGTGTTGCCATGGATCTTGGGGTGCTTCTGAGTCTCCCCAGGGGAGTCAGGCCTCGTCTCGAGTGGGGGCATGCACGTGCGCTTTCCTCCCGAGCTGCAGCAGTAGTGTCACGCTTCCTGTCACGTGGATCAAGGGATCTGTGGCTTTCCCTCGAGGCTGTCCCTCGAGGCTTTCCCACGAGGCTTTCCCACAGGGCTGTGCCACGTGCCACCTTGTTGTGAGTCGATCCTCGGCGTGAAAGACGAGCCGGTGAAGGGAAAAGAGGTTCCTCTGGAATGGACTGAGACATCTGGGGGACTCTTGGAATGGTGGCACGACCCTGGAGTTCCTCTCGCCGTTCCTGTTGAGAGGGCCTCCTCTTGAGATGCGACGGGAACGCCGGGAACTCTTTCCCGACGAAGCAGGGAAAGGATCCCTCATCTCGAGCTACGAGGCGGAAACGGGGCTCCTCTGGATGTGGGCGGGACCCTCGTGATTCCTCTCGAGTGGAGACGGGTATGTCGGGGAACTTCTTGATATGCACCAAGGGTGTGAAGGACCCTTTCGAAGTTCCAGAGGTGAGGTGTGATCAGCCTCGAGACGCCTCAGCGGAAATGGGCCTCATCTCGCCTGGAGGGGAGAACCTCCTGGATTTTCTCGAGTTGCGGCAGGTCTTCTCGAGTTACGACGGGGACCTCAGGGACCCGCTCTGGTGGCCTCAGGAAAGGCCAGTCCCCATGCGAGTTGCTAGGTGACCTCTCGGGATTCCTCTCCCGTCCATGCCGGGGCCTCAGTCCTTGTGTGGAGTCGGGGCCGGAACCTGAGGATTCCTCTCCAGTGTTGCCATGGATCTTGGGGTGCTTCTGAGTCTCCCCAGGGGAGTCAGGCCTCGTCTCGAGTGGGGGCATGCACGTGCGCTTTCCTCCCGAGCTGCAGCAGTAGTGTCACGCTTCCTGTCACGTGGATCAAGGGATCTGTGGCTTTCCCTCGAGGCTGTCCCTCGAGGCTTTCCCACGAGGCTTTCCCACAGGGCTGTGCCACGTGCCACCTTGTTGTGAGTCGATCCTCGGCGTGAAAGACGAGCCGGTGAAGGGAAAAGAGGTTCCTCTGGAATGGACTGAGACATCTGGGGGACTCTTGGAATGGTGGCACGACCCTGGAGTTCCTCTCGCCGTTCCTGTTGAGAGGGCCTCCTCTTGAGATGCGACGGGAACGCCGGGAACTCTTTCCCGACGAAGCAGGGAAAGGATCCCTCATCTCGAGCTACGAGGCGGAAACGGGGCTCCTCTGGATGTGGGCGGGACCCTCGTGATTCCTCTCGAGTGGAGACGGGTATGTCGGGGAACTTCTTGATATGCACCAAGGGTGTGAAGGACCCTTTCGAAGTTCCAGAGGTGAGGTGTGATCAGCCTCGAGACGCCTCAGCGGAAATGGGCCTCATCTCGCCTGGAGGGGAGAACCTCCTGGATTTTCTCGAGTTGCGGCAGGTCTTCTCGAGTTACGACGGGGACCTCAGGGACCCGCTCTGGTGGCCTCAGGAAAGGCCAGTCCCCATGCGAGTTGCTAGGTGACCTCTCGGGATTCCTCTCCCGTCCATGCCGGGGCCTCAGTCCTTGTGTGGAGTCGGGGCCGGAACCTGAGGATTCCTCTCCAGTGTTGCCATGGATCTTGGGGTGCTTCTGAGTCTCCCCAGGGGAATTAGGCCTCGTCTCGAGTGGGGGCATGCACGTGCGCTTTCCTCCCGAGCTGCAGCAGTAGTGTCACGCTTCCTGTCACGTGGATCAAGGGATCTGTGGCTTTCCCTCGAGGCTGTCCTTCGAGGCTTTCCCACGAGGCTTTCCCACAGGGCTGTGCCACGTGCCACCTTGGTGTGAGTCGATCCTCGGCGTGAAAGACGAGCCGGTGAAGGGAAAAGAGGTTCCTCTGGAATGGACTGAGACATCTGGGGGACTCTTGGAATGGTGGCACGACCCTGGAGTTCCTCTCGCCGTTCCTGTTGAGAGGGCCTCCTCTTGAGATGCGACGGGAACGCCGGGAACTCTTTCCCGACGAAGCAGGGAAAGGATCCCTCATCTCGAGCTATGAGGCCGAAACGGGGCTCCTATGGATGTGGGCGGGACCCTCGTGATTCCTCTCGAGTGGAGACGGCTAAGTTGGGGAACTTCTTGATTTGCACCAAGGGTGTGAAGGACCCTTTCGAAGTTCCAGAGGTGAGGTGTGATCAGCCTCGAGACGCCTCAGCGGAAATGGGCCTCATCTCGCCTGGAGGGGAGAACCTCCTGGATTTTCTCGAGTTGCGGCAGGTCTTCTCGAGTTACGACGGGGACCTCAGGGACCCGCTCTGGTGGCCTCAGGAAAGGCCAGTCCCCATGCGAGTTGCTAGGGGACCTCTCGGGATTCCTCTCCCGTCCATCCCGGGGCCTCAGTCCTTGTGTGGAATCGGGGCCGGAACCTGAGGATTCCTCTCTAGTGTTGCCATGGATCTTGGGGTGCTTCTGAGTCTCCCCAGGGGAGTCAGGCCTCGTCTCGAGTGGGGGCATGCACGTGCGCTTTCCTCCCGAGCTGCAGCAGTAGTGTCACGCTTCCTGTCACGTGGATCAAGGGATCTGTGGCTTTCCCTCGAGGCTGTCCCTCGAGGCTTCCCCACGAGGCTTTCCCACAGGGCTGTGCCACGTGCCACCTTGGTGTGATTCGATCCTCAGCGTGAAAGACAAGCCGGTGAAGGGAAAAGAGGTTCCTCTGGAATGGACTGAGACATCTGGGGGACTCTTTGAATGGTGGCACGACCCTGGAGTTCCTCTCGCCGTTCCTGTTGAGAGGGCCTCCTCTTGAGATGCGACGGGAACGCCGGGAACTCTTTTCCGACGAAGCAGGGAAAGGATCCCTCATCTCGAGCTACGAGGCGGAAACGGGGCTCCTCTGGATGTGGGCGGGACCCTCGTGTTTCCTCTCGAGTGGAGACGGCTAAGTTGGGGAACTTCTTGATTTGCACCAAGGGTGTGAAGGACCCTTTCGAAGTTCCAGAGGTGAGGTGTGATCAGCCTCGAGACGCCTCAGCGGAAATGGGCCTCATCTCGCCTGGAGGGGAGAACCTCCTGGATTTTCTCGAGTTGTGGCAGGTCTTCTCGAGTTACGACGGGGACCTCAGGGACCCGCTCTGGTGGCCTCAGGAAAGGCCAGTCCCCATGCGAGTTGCTAGGGGACCTCTCGGGATTCCTCTCCCGTCCATGCCGGGGCCTCAGTCCTTGTGTGGAGTCGGGGCCGGAACCTGAGGATTCCTCTCCAGTGTTGCCATGGATCTTGGGGTGCTTCTGAGTCTCCCCAGGGGAGTCAGGCCTCGTCTCGAGTGGGGGCATGCACGTGCGCTTTCCTCCCGAGCTGCAGCAGTAGTGTCACGCTTCCTGTCACGTGGATCAAGGGATCTGTGGCTTTCCCTCGAGGCTGTCCCTCGAGGCTTTCCCACGAGGCTTTCCCACAGGGCTGTGCCACGTGCCACCTTGTTGTGAGTCGATCCTCGGCGTGAAAGAGGAGCCGGTGAAGGGAAAAGAGGTTCCTCTGGAATGGACTGAGACATCTGGGGGACTCTTGGAATGGTGGCACGACCCTGGAGTTCCTCTCGCCGTTCCTGTTGAGAGGGCCTCCTCTTGAGATGCGACGGGAACGCCGGGAACTCTTTCCCGACGAAGCAGGGAAAGGATCCCTCATCTCGAGCTACGAGGCGGAAACGGGGCTCCTCTGGATGTGGGCGGGACCCTCGTGATTCCTCTCGAGTGGAGACGGGTATGTCGGGGAACTTCTTGATATGCACCAAGGGTGTGAAGGACCCTTTCGAAGTTCCAGAGGTGAGGTGTGATCAGCCTCGAGACGCCTCATTGGAAATGGGCCTCATCTCGCCTGGAGGGGAGAACCTCCTGGATTTTCTCGAGTTGCGGCAGGTCTTCTCGAGTTACGACGGGGACCTCAGGGACCCGCTCTGGTGGCCTCAGGAAAGGCCAGTCCCCATGCGAGTTGCTAGGGGACCTCTCGGGATTCCTCTCCCGTCCATGCCGGGGCCTCAGTCCTTGTGTGGAGTCGGGGCCGGAACCTGAGGATTCCTCTCCAGTGTTGCCATGGATCTTGGGGTGCTTCTGAGTCTCCCCAGGGGAATTAGGCCTCGTCTCGAGTGGGGGCATGCACGTGCGCTTTCCTCCCGAGCTGCAGCAGTAGTGTCACGCTTCCTGTCACGTGGATCAAGGGATCTGTGGCTTTCCCTCGAGGCTGTCCCTCGAGGCTTTCCCACGAGGCTTTCCCACAGGGCTGTGCCACGTGCCACCTTGGTGTGAGTCGATCCTCGGCGTGAAAGACGAGCTGGTGAAGGGAAAAGAGGTTCCTCTGGAATGGACTGAGACATCTGGGGGACTCTTGGAATGGTGGCACGACCCTGGAGTTCCTCTCGCCGTTCCTGTTGAGAGGGCCTCCTCTTGAGATGCGACGGGAACGCCGGGAACTCTTTCCCGACGAAGCAGGGAAAGGATCCCTCATCTCGAGCTACGAAGTGGAAACGGGGCTCCTCTGGATGTGGGCGGGACCCTCGTGATTCCTCTCGAGTGGAGACGGCTATGTCGGGGAACTTCTTGATTTGCACCAAGGGTGTGAAGGACCCTTTCGAAGTTCCAGAGGTGAGGTGTGATCAGCCTCGAGACGCCTCAGCGGAAATGGGCCTCATCTCGCCTGGAGGGGAGAACCTCCTGTATTTTCTCGAGTTGCGGCAGGTCTTCTCGAGTTACGACGGGGACCTCAGGGACCCGCTCTGGTGGCCTCAGGAAAGGCCAGTTCCCATGCGAGTTGCTAGGGGACCTCTCGGGATTCCTCTCCCGTCCATGCCGGGGCCTCAGTCCTTGTGTGGAGTCGGGGCCGGAACCTGAGGATTCCTCTCCAGTGTTGCCATGGATCTTGGGGTGCTTCTGAGTCTCCCCAGGGGAGTTAGGCCTCGTCTCGAGTGGGGGCATGCACGTGCGCTTTCCTCCCGAGCTGCAGCAGTAGTGTCACGCTTCCTGTCACGTGGATCAAGGGATCTGTGGCTTTCCCTCGAGGCTGTCCCTCGAGGCTTTCCCACGAGGCTTTCCCACAGGGCTGTGCCACGTGCCACCTTGGTGTGAGTCGATCCTCGGCGTGAAAGACGAGCCGGTGAAGGGAAAAGAGGTTCCTCTGGAATGGACTGAGACATCTGGGGGACTCTTGGAATGGTGGCACGACCCTGGAGTTCCTCTCGCCGTTCCTGTTGAGAGGGCCTCCTCTTGAGATGCGTCGGGAGCGCCGGGAACTCTTTCCCGACGAAGCAGGGAAAGGATCCCTCATCTCGAGCTACGAGGCGGAAACGGGGCTCCTCTGGATGTGGGCGGGACCCTCGTGATTCCTCTCGAGTGGAGACGGCTAGGTCGGGGAACTTCTTGATTTGCACCAAGGGTGTGAAGGACCCTTTCGAAGTTCCAGAGGTGAGGTGTGATCAGCCTCGAGACGCCTCAGCGGAAATGGGCCTCATCTCGCCTGGAGGGGAGAACCTCCTGGATTTTCTCGAGTTGCGGCAGGTCTTCTAGAGTTACGACTGGGACCTCAGGGACCCGCTCTGGTGGCCTCAGGAAAGGCCAGTCCCCATGCGAGTTGCTAGGGGACCTCTAAGGATTCCTCTCCCTTCCATGCCGGGGCCTCAGTCCTAGTGTGGAGTCGGGACCGGAACCTGAGGATTCCTCTCCAGTGTTGCCATGGATCTTGGGGTGCTTCTGAGTCTCCCCAGGGGAGTCAGGCCTCGTCTCGAGTGGGGGCATGCACGTGTGCTTTCCTCCCGAGCTGCAGCAGTAGTGTCACGCTTCCTGTCACGTGGATCAAGGGATCTGTGGCTTTCCCTCGAGGCTGTCCCTCGAGGCTTTCCCACGAGGCTTTCCCACAGGGCTGTGCCACGTGCCACCTTGGTGTGAGTCGATCCTCGGCGTGAAAAACGAGCCGGTGAAGGGAAAAGAGGTTCCTCTGGAATGGACTGAGACATCTGGGGGACTCTTGGAATGGTGGCACGACCCTGGAGTTCCTCTCGCCGTTCCTGTTGAGAGGGCCTCCTCTTGAGATGCGACGGGAACGCCGGGAACTCCTTCCCGAAGAAGCAGGGAAAGGATCCCTGATCTCGAGCTACGAGGCGGAAACGGGGCTCCTCTGGATATGGGCGGGACCCTCGTGATTCCTCTCGAGTGGAGACGGGTATGTCGGGGAACTTCTTGATTTGCACCAAGGGTGTGAAGGACCCTTTCGAAGTTCCAGAGGTGAGGTGTGATCAGCCTCGAGACGCCTCAGCGGAAATGGGCCTCATCTCGCCTGGAGGGGAGAACCTCCTGGATTTTCTCGAGTTGTGGCAGGTCTTCTCGAGTTACGACGGGGACCTCAGGGACCCGCTCTGGTGGCCTCAGGAAAGGCCAGTCCCCATGCGAGTTGCTAGGGGACCTCTCGGGATTCCTCTCCCGTCCATGCCGGGGCCTCAGTCCTTGTGTGGAGTCGGGGCCGGAACCTGAGGATTCCTCTCCAGTGTTGCCATGGATCTTGGGGTGCTTCTGAGTCTCCCCAGGGGAGTCAGGCCTCGTCTCGAGTGGGGGCATGCACGTGCGCTTTCCTCCCGAGCTGCAGCAGTAGTGTCACGCTTCCTGTCACGTGGATCAAGGGATCTGTGGCTTTCCCTCGAGGCTGTCCCTCGAGGCTTTCCCACGAGGCTTTCCCACAGGGCTGTGCCACGTGGCACCTTGGTGTGAGTCGATCCTCGGCGTGAAAGACGAGCTGGTGAAGGGAAAAGAGGTTCCTCTGGAATGGACTGAGACATCTGGGGGACTCTTGGAATGGTGGCACGACCCTGGAGTTCCTCTCGCCGTTCCTGTTGAGAGGGCCTCCTCTTGAGATGCGACGGGAACGCCGGGAACTCTTTCCCGACGAAGCAGGGAAAGGATCCCTCATCTCGAGCTATGAGGCCGAAACGGGGCTCCTCTGGATGTGGGCGGGACCCTCGTGATTCCTCTCGAGTGGAGACGGCTAAGTTGGGGAACTTCTTGATTTGCACCAAGGGTGTGAAGGACCCTTTCGAAGTTCCAGAGGTGAGGTGTGATCAGCCTCGAGACGCCTCAGCGGAAATGGGCCTCATCTCGCCTGGAGGGGAGAACCTCCTGGATTTTCTCGAGTTGTGGCAGGTCTTCTCCAGTTACGACGGGGACCGCAGAGACCCGCTCTGGTGGCCTCAGGAAAGGCCAGTCCCCATGCGAGTTGCTAGGGGACCCCTCGGGATTCCTCTCCCGTCCATGCCGGGGCCTCATTCCTTGTGGGGAGTAGGGGCCGGAACCTGAGGATTCCTCTCCAGTGTTGCCATGGATCTTGGGGTGCTTCTGAGTCTCCCCAGGGGAGTCAGGCCTCGTCTCGAGTGGGGGCATGCACGTGCGCTTTCCTCCCGAGCTGCAGCAGTAGTGTCACGCTTCCTGTCACGTGGATCAAGGGATCTGTGGCTTTCCCTCGAGGCTGTCCCTCGAGGCTTTCCCACGAGGCTTTCCCACAGGGCTGTGCCACGTGCCACCTTGGTGTTAGTCGATCCTCGGCGTGAAAGACGAGCTGGTGAAGGGAAAAGAGGTTCCTCTGGAATGGACTGAGACATCTGGGGGACTCTTGGAATGGTGGCACGACCCTGGAGTTCCTCTCGCCGTTCCTGTTGAGAGGGCCTCCTCTTGAGATGCGACGGGAACGCCGGGAACTCTTTCCCGACGAAGCAGGGAAAGGATCCCTCATCTCGAGCTACGAAGTGGAAACGGGGCTCCTCTGGATGTGGGCGGGACCCTCGTGATTCCTCTCGAGTGGAGACGGCTATGTCGGGGAACTTCTTGATTTGCACCAAGGGTGTGAAGGACCCTTTCGAAGTTCCAGAGGTGAGGTGTGATCAGCCTCGAGACGCCTCTGCGGAAATGGGCCTCATCTCGCCTGGAGGGGAGAACCTCCTGGATTTTCTCGAGTTGCGGCAGGTCTTCTCGAGTTACGACGGGGACCTCAGGGACCCGCTCTGGTGGCCTCAGGAAAGGCCAGTCCCCATGCGAGTTGCTAGGGGACCTCTCGGGATTCCTCTCCCGTCCATGCCGGGGCCTCAGTCCTTGTGTGGAGTCGGGGCCGGAACCTGAGGATTCCTCTCCAGTGTTGCCATGGATCTTGGGGTGCTTCTGAGTCTCCCCAGGGGAGTTAGGCCTCGTCTCGAGTGGGGGCATGCACGTGCGCTTTCCTCCCGAGCTGCAGCAGTAGTGTCACGCTTCCTGTCACGTGGATCAAGGGATCTGTGGCTTTCCCTCGAGGCTGTCCCTCGAGGCTTTCCCACGAGGCTTTCCCACAGGGCTGTGCCACGGGCCACCTTGGTGTGAGTCGATCCTCGGGGTTAAAGACGAGCCGGTGAAGGGAAAAGAGGTTCCTCTGGAATGGACTGAGACATCTGGGGGACTCTTGGAATGGTGGCACGACCCTGGAGTTCCTCTCGCCGTTCCTGTTGAGAGGGCCTCCTCTTGAGATGCGACGGGAACCCCGGGAACTCTTTCCCGACGAAGCAGGGAAAGGATCCCTCATCTCGAGCTATGAGGCCGAAACGGGGCTCCTCTGGATGTGGGCGGGACCCTCGTGATTCCTCTCGAGTGGAGACGGCTAAGTTGGGGAACTTCTTGATTTGCACCAAGGGTGTGAAGGACCCTTTCGAAGTTCCAGAGGTGAGGTGTGATCAGCCTGGAGACGCCTCAGCGGAAATGGGCCTCATCTCGCCTGGAGGGGAGAACCTCCTGGATTTTCTCGAGTTGTGGCAGGTCTTTTCGAGTTACGACGGGGACCTCAGGGACCCGCTCTGGTGGCCTCAGGAAAGGCCAGTCCCCATGCGAGTTGCTAGGGGACCTCTCGGGATTCCTCTCCCGTCCATGCCGGGGCCTCAGTCCTTGTGTGGAGTCGGGGCCGGAACCTGAGGATTCCTCTCCAGTGTTGCCATGGATCTTGGGGTGCTTCTGAGTCTCCCCAGGGGAGTCAGGCCTCGTCTCGAGTGGGGGCATGCACGTGCGCTTTCCTCCCGAGCTGCAGCAGTAGTGTCACGCTTCCTGTCACGTGGATCAAGGGATCTGTGGCTTTCCCTCGAGGCTGTCCCTCGAGGCTTTCCCACGAGGCTTTCCCACAGGGCTGTGCCACGTGCCACCTTGGTGTGAGTCGATCCTCGGCGTGAAAGACGAGCTGGTGAAGGGAAAAGAGGTTCCTCTGGAATGGACTGAGACATCTGGGGGACTCTTGGAATGGTGGCACGACCCTGGAGTTCCTCTCGCCGTTCCTGTTGAGAGGGCCTCCTCTTGAGATGCGACGGGAACGCCGGGAACTCTTTCCCGACGAAGCAGGGAAAGGATCCCTCATCTCGAGCTATGAGGCCGAAACGGGGCTCCTCTGGATGTGGGCGGGACCCTCGTGATTCCTCTCGAGTGGAGACGGCTAAGTTGGGGAACTTCTTGATTTGCACCAAGGGTGTGAAGGACCCTTTCGAAGTTCCAGAGGTGAGGTGTGATCAGCCTCGAGACGCCTCAGCGGAAATGGGCCTCATCTCGCCTGGAGGGGAGAACCTCCTGGATTTTCTCGAGTTGTGGCAGGTCTTCTCGAGTTACGACGGGGACCGCAGAGACCCGCTCTGGTGGCCTCAGGAAAGGCCAGTCCCCATGCGAGTTGCTAGGGGACCCCTCGGGATTCCTCTCCCGTCCATGCCGGGGCCTCATTCCTTGTGGGGAGTAGGGGCCGGAACCTGAGGATTCCTCTCCAGTGTTGCCATGGATCTTGGGGTGCTTCTGAGTCTCCCCAGGGGAGTCAGGCCTCGTCTCGAGTGGGGGCATGCACGTGCGCTTTCCTCCCGAGCTGCAGCAGTAGTGTCACGCTTCCTGTCACGTGGATCAAGGGATCTGTGGCTTTCCCTCGAGGCTGTCCCTCGAGGCTTTCCCACGAGGCTTTCCCACAGGGCTGTGCCACGTGCCACCTTGGTGTTAGTCGATCCTCGGCGTGAAAGACGAGCTGGTGAAGGGAAAAGAGGTTCCTCTGGAATGGACTGAGACATCTGGGGGACTCTTGGAATGGTGGCACGACCCTGGAGTTCCTCTCGCCGTTCCTGTTGAGAGGGCCTCCTCTTGAGATGCGACGGGAACGCCGGGAACTCTTTCCCGACGAAGCAGGGAAAGGATCCCTCATCTCGAGCTACGAAGTGGAAACGGGGCTCCTCTGGATGTGGGCGGGACCCTCGTGATTCCTCTCGAGTGGAGACGGCTATGTCGGGGAACTTCTTGATTTGCACCAAGGGTGTGAAGGACCCTTTCGAAGTTCCAGAGGTGAGGTGTGATCAGCCTCGAGACGCCTCTGCGGAAATGGGCCTCATCTCGCCTGGAGGGGAGAACCTCCTGGATTTTCTCGAGTTGCGGCAGGTCTTCTCGAGTTACGACGGGGACCTCAGGGACCCGCTCTGGTGGCCTCAGGAAAGGCCAGTCCCCATGCGAGTTGCTAGGGGACCTCTCGGGATTCCTCTCCCGTCCATGCCGGGGCCTCAGTCCTTGTGTGGAGTCGGGGCCGGAACCTGAGGATTCCTCTCCAGTGTTGCCATGGATCTTGGGGTGCTTCTGAGTCTCCCCAGGGGAGTTAGGCCTCGTCTCGAGTGGGGGCATGCACGTGCGCTTTCCTCCCGAGCTGCAGCAGTAGTGTCACGCTTCCTGTCACGTGGATCAAGGGATCTGTGGCTTTCCCTCGAGGCTGTCCCTCGAGGCTTTCCCACGAGGCTTTCCCACAGGGCTGTGCCACGGGCCACCTTGGTGTGAGTCGATCCTCGGGGTTAAAGACGAGCCGGTGAAGGGAAAAGAGGTTCCTCTGGAATGGACTGAGACATCTGGGGGACTCTTGGAATGGTGGCACGACCCTGGAGTTCCTCTCGCCGTTCCTGTTGAGAGGGCCTCCTCTTGAGATGCGACGGGAACCCCGGGAACTCTTTCCCGACGAAGCAGGGAAAGGATCCCTCATCTCGAGCTATGAGGCCGAAACGGGGCTCCTCTGGATGTGGGCGGGACCCTCGTGATTCCTCTCGAGTGGAGACGGCTAAGTTGGGGAACTTCTTGATTTGCACCAAGGGTGTGAAGGACCCTTTCGAAGTTCCAGAGGTGAGGTGTGATCAGCCTGGAGACGCCTCAGCGGAAATGGGCCTCATCTCGCCTGGAGGGGAGAACCTCCTGGATTTTCTCGAGTTGTGGCAGGTCTTCTCGAGTTACGACGGGGACCTCAGGGACCCGCTCTGGTGGCCTCAGGAAAGGCCAGTCCCCATGCGAGTTGCTAAGGGACCTCTCGGGATTCCTCTCCCGTCCATGCCGGGGCCTCAGTCCTTGTGTGGAGTCGGGGCCGGAACCTGAGGATTCCTCTCCAGTGTTGCCATGGATCTTGGGGTGCTTCTGAGTCTCCCCAGGGGAGTCAGGCCTCGTCTCGAGTGGGGGCATGCACGTGCGCTTTCCTCCCGAGCTGCAGCAGTAGTGTCACGCTTCCTGTCACGTGGATCAAGGGATCTGTGGCTTTCCCTCGAGGCTGTCCCTCGAGGCTTTCCCACGAGGCTTTCCCACAGGGCTGTGCCACGTGGCACCTTGGTGTGAGTCGATCCTCGGCGTGAAAGACGAGCTGGTGAAGGGAAAAGAGGTTCCTCTGGAATGGACTGAGACATCTGGGGGACTCTTGGAATGGTGGCACGACCCTGGAGTTCCTCTCGCCGTTCCTGTTGAGAGGGCCTCCACTTGAGATGCGACGGGAACGCGGGGAACTCTTTCCCGACGAAGCAGGGAAAGGATCCCTCATCTCGAGCTACGAGGCGGAAACGGGGCTCCTCTGGATGTGGGCGGGACCCTCGTGATTCCTCTCGAGTGGAGACGGCTAGGTCGGGGAACTTCTTGATTTGCACCAAGGGTGTGAAGGACCCTTTCGAAGTTCCAGAGGGGAGGTCTGATCAACCTGGAGACCCCTCAGCGGAAATGGGCCTCATCTCGCCTGGAGGGGAGAACCTCCTGGAATTTCTCGAGTTGCGGCAGGTCTTCTCGAGTTACGACTGGGACCTCAGGGACCCGCTCTGGTGGCATCAGGAAAGGCCAGTCCCCATGCGAGTTGCTAGGGGACCTCTCAGGATTCCTCTCCCGTCCATGCCGGGGCCTCAGTCCTAGTGTGGAGTCGGGACCGGAACCTGAGGATTCCTCTCCAGTGTTGCCATGGATCTTGGGGTGCTTCTGAGTCTCCCCAGGGGAATCAGGCCTCGTCTCGAGTGGGGGCATGCACGTGTGCTTTCCTCCCGAGCTGCAGCAGTAGTGTCACGCTTCCTGTCACGTGGATCAAGGGATCTGTGGCTTTCCCTCGAGGCTGTCCCTCGAGGCTTTCCCACGAGGCTTTCCCACAGGGCTGTGCCACGTGCCACCTTGGTGTGAGTCGATCCTCGGCGTGAAAGACGAGCCGGTGAAGGGAAAAGAGGTTCCTCTGGAATGGACTGAGACATCTGGGGGACTCTTCGAATGGTGGCACGACCCTGGAGTTCCTCTCGCCGTTCCTGTTGAGAGGGCCTCCTCTTGAGATGCGACGGGAACGCCGGGAACTCCTTCCCGACGAAGCAGGGAAAGGATCCCTGATCTCGAGCTACGAGGCGGAAACGGGGCTCCTCTGGATATGGGCGGGACCCTCGTGATACCTCTCGAGTGGAGACGGGTATGTCGGGGAACTTCTTGATTTGCACCAAGGGTGTGAAGGACCCTTTCGAAGTTCCAGAGGTGAGGTGTGATCAGCCTCGAGACGCGTCAGCGGAAATGGGCCTCATCTCGCCTGGAGCGGAGAACCTCCTGGATTTTCTCGAGTTGTGGCAGGTCTTCTCGAGTTACGACGGGGACCTCAGGGACCCGCTCTGGTGGCCTCAGGAAAGGCCAGTCCCCATGCGAGTTGCTAGGGGACCTCTCGGGATTCCTCTCCCGTCCATGCCGGGGCCTCAGTCCTTGTGTGGAGTCGGGGCCGGACCCTGAGGATTCCTCTCCAGTGTTGCCATGGATCTTGGGGTGCTTCTGAGTCTCCCCAGGGGAGTCAGGCCTCGTCTCGAGTGGGGGCATGCACGTGCGCTTTCCTCCCGAGCTGCAGCAGTAGTGTCACGCTTCCTGTCACGTGGATCAAGGGATCTGTGGCTTTCCCTCGAGGCTGTCCCTCGATTCTTTCCCACGAGGCTTTCCCACAGGGCTGTGCCACGTGCCACCTTGGTGTGAGTCGATCCTCGGCGTGAAAGACGAGCCGGTGAAGGGAAAAGAGGTTCCTCTGGAATGGACTGAGACATCTGGGGGACTCTTGGAATGGTGGCACGACCCTGGAGTTCCTCTCGCCGTTCCTGTTGAGAGGGCCTCCTCTTGAGATGCGACGGGAACGCGGGGAACTCTTTCCCGACGAAGCAGGGAAAGGATCCCTCATCTCGAGCTACGAGGCGGAAACGGGGCTCCTCTGGATGTGGGCGGGACCCTCGTGATTCCTCTCGAGTGGAGACGGCTAGGTCGGGGAACTTCTTGATTTGCACCAAGGGTGTGAAGGACCCTTTCGAAGTTCCAGAGGTGAGGTCTGATCAACCTGGAGACCCCTCAGCAGAAATGGGCCTCATCTCGCCTGGAGGGGAGAACCTCCTGGAATTTCTCGAGTTGCGGCAGGTCTTCTCGAGTTACGACTGGGACCTCAGGGACCCGCTCTGGTGGCATCAGGAAAGGCCAGTCCCCATGCGAGTTGCTAGGGGACCTCTCAGGATTCCTCTCCCGTCCATGCCGGGGCCTCAGTCCTAGTGTGGAGTCGGGACCGGAACCTGAGGATTCCTCTCCAGTGTTGCCATGGATCTTGGGGTGCTTCTGAGTCTCCCCAGGGGAATCAGGCCTCGTCTCGAGTGGGGGCATGCACGTGTGCTTTCCTCCCGAGCTGCAGCAGTAGTGTCACGCTTCCTGTCACGTGGATCAAGGGATCTGTGGCTTTCCCTCGAGGCTGTCCCTCGAGGCTTTCCCACGAGGCTTTCCCACAGGGCTGTGCCACGTGCCACCTTGGTGTGAGTCGATCCTCGGCGTGAAAGACGAGCCGGTGAAGGGAAAAGAGGTTCCTCTGCAATGGACTGAGACATCTGGGGGACTCTTGGAATGGTGGCACGACCCTGGAGTTCCTCTCGCCGTTCCTGTTGAGAGGGCCTCCTCTTGAGATGCGACGGGAACGCCGGGAACTCTTTCCCGACGAAGCAGGGAAAGGATCCCTGATCTCGAGCTACGAGGCGGAAACGGGGCTCCTCTGGATATGGGCGGGACCCTCGTGATTCCTCTCGAGTGGAGACGGGTATGTCGGGGAACTTCTTGATTTGCACCAAGGGTGTGAAGGACCCTTTCGAAGTTCCAGAGGTGAGGTGTGATCAGCCTCGAGACGCGTCAGCGGAAATGGGCCTCATCTCGCCTGGAGCGGAGAACCTCCTGGATTTTCTCGAGTTGTGGCTGGTCTTCTCGAGTTACGACGGGGACCTCAGGGACCCGCTCTGGTGGCCTCAGGAAAGGCCAGTCCCCATGCGAGTTGCTAGGGGACCTCTCGGGATTCCTCTCCCGTCCATGCCGGGGCCTCAGTCCTTGTGTGGAGTCGGGGCCGGACCCTGAGGATTCCTCTCCAGTGTTGCCATGGATCTTGGGGTGCTTCTGAGTCTCCCCAGGGGAGTCAGGCCTCGTCTCGAGTGGGGGCATGCACGTGCGCTTTCCTCCCGAGCTGCAGCAGTAGTGTCACGCTTCCTGTCACGTGGATCAAGGGATCTGTGGCTTTCCCTCGAGGCTGTCCCTCGATTCTTTCCCACGAGGCTTTCCCACAGGGCTGTGCCACGTGCCACCTTGGTGTGAGTCGATCCTCGGCGTGAAAGACGAGCCGGTGAAGGGAAAAGAGGTTCCTCTGGAATGGACTGAGACATCTGGGGGACTCTTGGAATGGTGGCACGACCCTGGAGTTCCTCTCGCCGTTCCTGTTGAGAGGGCCTCCTCTTGAGATGCGACGGGAACGCCGGGAACTCTTTCCCGACGAAGCAGGGAAAGGATCCCTCATCTCGAGCTATGAGGCCGAAACGGGGCTCCTCTGGATGTGGGCGGGACCCTCGTGATTCCTCTCGAGTGGAGACGGCTAAGTTGGGGAACTTCTTGATTTGCACCAAGGGTGTGAAGGACCCTTTCGAAGTTCCAGAGGTGAGGTGTGATCAGCCTGGAGACGCCTCAGCGGAAATGGGCCTCATCTCGCCTGGAGGGGAGAACCTCCTGGATTTTCTCGAGTTGTGGCAGGTCTTCTCGAGTTACGACGGGGACCTCAGGGACCCGCTCTGGTGGCCTCAGGAAAGGCCAGTCCCCATGCGAGTTGCTAGGGGACCTCTCGGGATTCCTCTCCCGTCCATGCCGGGGCCTCAGTCCTTGTGTGGAGTCGGGGCCGGAACCTGAGGATTCCTCTCCAGTGTTGCCATGGATCTTGGGGTGCTTCTCAGTCTCCCCAGGGGAGTCAGGCCTCGTCTCGAGTGGGGGCATGCACGTGCGCTTTCCTCCCGAGCTGCAGCAGTAGTGTCACGCTTCCTGTCACGTGGATCAAGGGATCTGTGGCTTTCCCTCGAGGCTGTCCCTCGAGGCTTTCCCACGAGGCTTTCCCACAGGGCTGTGCCACGTGCCACCTTGGTGTTAGTCGATCCTCGGCGTGAAAGACGAGCTGGTGAAGGGAAAAGAGGTTCCTCAGGAATGGACTGAGACATCTGGGGGACTCTTGGAATGGTGGCACGACCCTGGAGTTCCTCTCGCCGTTCCTGTTGAGAGGGCCTCCTCTTGAGATGCGATGGGAACGCCGGGAACTCTTTCCCGACGAAGCAGGGAAAGGATCCCTCATCTCGAGCTACGAAGTGGAAACGGGGCTCCTCTGGATGTGGGCAGGACCCTCGTGATTCCTCTCGAGTGGAGACGGCTAGGTCGGGGAACTTCTTGATTTGCACCAAGGGTGTGAAGGACCCTTTCGAAGTTCCAGAGGTGAGGTGTGATCAGCCTCGAGACGCCTCAGTGGAAATGGGCCTCATCTCGCCTGGAGGGGAGAACCTCCTGGATTTTCTCGAGTTGTGGCAGGTCTTCTCGAGTTACGACGGGGACCTCAGGGACCCGCTCTGGTGGCCTCAGGAAAGGCCAGTCCCCATGCAAGTTGCTAGGGGACCTCTCGGGATTCCTCTCCCGTCCATGCCGGGGCCTCAGTCCTTGTGTGGAGTCGGGGCCGGAACCTGAGGATTCCTCTCCAGTGTTGCCATGGATCTTGGGGTGCTTCTGAGTCTCCCCAGGGGAGTCAGGCCTCGTCTCGAGTGGGGGCATGCACGTGCGCTTTCCTCCCGAGCTGCAGCAGTAGTGTCACGCTTCCTGTCACGTGGATCAAGGGATCTGTGGCTTTCCCTCGAGGCTGTCCCTCGAGGCTTTCCCACGAGGCTTTCCCACAGGGCTGTGCCACGTGCCACCTTGGTGTTAGTCGATCCTCGGCGTGAAAGACGAGCCGGTGAAGGGAAAAGAGGTTCCTCTGGAATGGACTGAGATATCTGGGGGACTCTTGGAATGGTGGCACGACCCTGGAGTTCCTCTCGCCGTTCCTGTTGAGAGGGCCTCCTCTTGAGATGCGACGGGAACGCCGGGAACTCTTTCCCGACGAAGAAGGGAAAGGATCCCTCATCTCGAGCTACGAGGCGGAAACGGGGCTCCTCTGGATGTGGGCGGGACCCTCGTGATTCCTCTCGAGTGGAGACGGGTATGTCAGGGAACTTCTTGATTTGCACCAAGGGTGTGAAGGACCCTTTCGAAGTTCCAGAGGTGAGGTGTGATCAGCCTCGAGACGCCTCAGCGGAAATGGGGGTCATCTCGCCTGGAGGGGAGAACCTCCTGGATTTTCTCGAGTTGCGGCAGGTCTTCTCGAGTTACGACTGGGACCTCAGGGACCCGCTCTGGTGGCCTCAGGAAAGGCCAGTCCCCATGCGAGTTGCTAGGGGACCTCTCAGGATTCCTCTCCCATCCATGCCGGGGCCTCAGTCCTAGTGTGGAGTCGGGACCGGAACCTGAGGATTCCTCTCCAGTGTTGCCATGGATCTTGGGGTGCTTCTGAGTCTCCCCAGGGGAGTCAGGCCTCGTCTCGAGTGGGGGCATGCACGTGTGCTTTCCTTCCGAGCTGCAGCAGTAGTGTCACGCTTCCTGTCACGTGGATCAAGGGATCTGTGGCTTTCCCTCGAGGCTGTCCCTCGAGGCTTTCCCACGAGGCTTTCCCACAGGGCTGTGCCACGTGCCACCTTGGTGTGAGTCGATCCTCGGCGTGAAAGACGAGCTGGTGAAGGGAAAAGAGGTTCCTCAGGAATGGACTGAGACATCTGGGGGACTCTTGGAATGGTGGCACGACCCTGGAGTTCCTCTCGCCATTCCTGTTGAGAGGGCCTCCCCTTGAGATGCGATGGGAACGCCGGGAACTCTTTCCCGACGAAGCAGGGAAAGGATCCCTCATCTCGAGCTACGAAGTGGAAACGGGGCTCCTCTGGATGTGGGCGGGACCCTCGTGATTCCTCTCGAGTGGAGACGGCTAGGTCGGGGAACTTCTTGATTTGCACCAAGGGTGTGAAGGACCCTTTCGAAGTTCCAGAGGTGAGGTGTGATCAGCCTCGAGACGCCTCAGTGGAAATGGGCCTCATCTCGCCTGGAGGGGAGAACCTCCTGGATTTTCTCGAGTTGTGGCAGGTCTTCTCGAGTTACGACGGGGACCTCAGGGACCCGCTCTGGTGGCCTCAGGAAAGGCCAGTCCCCATGCAAGTTGCTAGGGGACCTCTCGGGATTCCTCTCCCGTCCATGCCGGGGCCTCAGTCCTTGTGTGGAGTCGGGGCCGGAACCTGAGGATTCCTCTCCAGTGTTGCCATGGATCTTGGGGTGCTTCTGAGTCTCCCCAGGGGAGTCAGGCCTCGTCTCGAGTGGGGGCATGCACGTGCGCTTTCCTCCCGAGCTGCAGCAGTAGTGTCACGCTTCCTGTCACGTGGATCAAGGGATCTGTGGCTTTCCCTCGAGGCTGTCCCTCGAGGCTTTCCCACGAGGCTTTCCCACAGGGCTGTGCCACGTGCCACCTTGGTGTGAGTCGATCCTCGGCGTGAAAGACGAGCCGGTGAAGGGAAAAGAGGTTCCTCTGGAATGGACTGAGATATCTGGGGGACTCTTGGAATGGTGGCACGACCCTGGAGTCCCTCTCGCCGTTCCTGTTGAGAGGGCCTCCTCTTGAGATGCGACGGGAACGCCGGGAACTCTTTCCCGACGAAGCAGGGAAAGGATCCCTCATCTCGAGCTACGAGGCGGAAACGGGGCTCCTCTGGATGTGGGCGGGACCCTCGTGATTCCTCTCGAGTGGAGACGGGTATGTCAGGGAACTTCTTGATTTGCACCAAGGTTGTGAAGGACCCTTTCGAAGTTCCAGAGGTGAGGTGTGATCAGCCTCGAAACGCCTCAGCGGAAATGGGGGTCATCTCGCCTGGAGGGGAGAACCTCCTGGATTTTCTCGAGTTGCGGCAGGTCTTCTCGAGTTACGACTGGGACCTCAGGGACCCGCTCTGGTGGCCTCAGGAAAGGCCAGTCCCCATGCGAGTTGCTAGGGGACCTCTCAGGATTCCTCTCCCGTCCATGCCGGGGCCTCAGTCCTAGTGTGGAGTCGGGACCGGAACCTGAGGATTCCTCTCCAGTGTTGCCATGGATCTTGGGGTGCTTCTGAGTCTCCCCAGGGGAGTCAGGCCTCGTCTCGAGTGGGGGCATGCACGTGTGCTTTCCTTCCGAGCTGCAGCAGTAGTGTCACGCTTCCTGTCACGTGGATCAAGGGATCTGTGGCTTTCCCTCGAGGCTGTCCCTCGAGGCTTTCCCACGAGGCTTTCCCACAGGGCTGTGCCACGTGCCACCTTGGTGTGAGTCGATCCTCGGCGTGAAAGACGAGCTGGTGAAGGGAAAAGAGGTTCCTCTGGAATGGACTGAGACATCTGGGGGACTCTTGGAATGGTGGCACGACCCTGGAGTTCCTCTCGCCGTTCCTGTTGAGAGGGCCTCCTCTTGAGATGCGACGGGAACGCCGGGAACTCCTTCCCGACGAAGCAGGGAAAGGATCCCTGATCTCGAGCTACGAGGCGGAAACGGGGCTCCTCTGGATATGGGCGGGACCCTCGTGATTCCTCTCGAGTGGAGACGGGTATGTCGGGGAACTTCTTGATTTGCACCAAGGGTGTGAAGGACCCTTTCGAAGTTCCAGAGGTGAGGTGTGATCAGCCTCGAGACGCCTCAGTGGAAATGGGCCTCATCTCGCCTGGAGGGGAGAACCTCCTGGAATTTCTCGAGTTGCGGCAGGTCTTCTCGAGTTACGACGGGGACCTCAGGGACCCGCTCTGGTGGCCTCAGGAAAGGCCAGTCCCCATGCGAGTTGCTAGGGGACCTCTCGGGATTCCTCTCCCGTCCATGCCAGGGCCTCAGTCCTTGTGTGGAGTCGGGGCCGGAACCTGAGGATTCCTCTCCAGTGTTGCCATGGATCTTGGGGTGCTTCTGAGTCTCCCCAGGGGAGTTAGGCCTCGTCTCGAGTGGGGGCATGCACGTGCGCTTTCCTCCCGTGCTGCAGCAGTAGTGTCACGCTTCCAGTCACGTGGATCAAGGGATCTGTGGCTTTCCCTCGAGGCTGTCCCTCGAGGCTTTCCCACGAGGCTTTCCCACAGGGCTGTGCCACGTGCCACCTTGGTGTGAGTCGATCCTCGGCGTGAAAGACGAGCCGGTGAAGGGAAAAGAGGTTCCTCTGGAATGGACTGAGACATCTGGGGGACTCTTGGAATGGTGGCACGACCCTGGAGTTCCTCTCGCCGTTCCTGTTGAGAGGGCCTCCTCTTGAGATGCGACGGGAACGCCGGGAACTCTTTCTCGACGAAGCAGGGAAAGGATCCCTCATCTCGAGCTATGAGGCCGAAACGGGGCTCCTCTGGATGTGGGCGGGACCCTCGTGATTCCTCTCGAGTGGAGACGGGTATGTCGGGGAACTTCTTGATTTGCACCAAGGGTGTGAAGGACCCTTTCGAAGTTCCAGAGGTGAGGTGTGATCAGCCTCGAGACGCCTCAGCGGAAATGGGCCTCATCTCGCCTGGAGGGGAGAACCTCCTGGATTTTCTCGAGTTGTGGCAGGTCTTCTCGAGTTACGACGGGGACCTCAGGGACCCGCTCTGGTGGCCTCAGGAAAGGCCAGTCCCCATGCGAGTTGCTAGGGGACCTCTCGGGATTCCTCTCCCGTCCATGCCGGGGCGTCAGTCCTTGTGTGGAGTCGGGGCCGGAACCTGAGGATTCCTCTCCAGTGTTGCCATGGATCTTGGGGTGCTTCTGAGTCTCCCCAGGGGAGTCAGGCCTCGTCTCGAGTGGGGGCATGCACGTGTGCTTTCCTCCTGAGCTGCAGCAGTAGTGTCACGCTTCCTGTCACGTGGATCAAGGGATCTGTGGCTTTCCCTCGAGGCTGTCCCTCGAGGCCTTCCCACGAGGCTTTCCCACAGGGCTGTGCCACGTGCCATCTTGGTGTTAGTCGATCCTCGGCGTGAAAGACGAGCTGGTGAAGGGAAAAGAGGTTCCTCTGGAATGGACTGAGACATCTGGGGGACTCTTGGAATGGTGGCACGACCCTGGAGTTCCTCTCGCCGTTCCTGTTGAGAGGGCCTCCTCTTGAGATGCGACGGGAACGCCGGGAACTCTTTCCCGACGAAGCAGGGAAAGAATCCCTCATCTCGAGCTACGAGGCGGAAACGGGGCTCCTCTGGATGTGGGCGGGACCCTCGTGATTCCTCTCGAGTGGAGACGGCTAGGTCGGGGAACTTCTTGATTTGCACCAAGGGTGTGAAGGACCCTTTCGAAGTTCCAGAGGTGAGGTGTGATCAGCCTCGAGACGCCTCAGCGGAAATGGGCCTCATCTCGCCTGGAGGGGAGAACCTCCTGGATTTTCTCGAGTTGCGGCAGGTCTTCTAGAGTTACGACTGGGACCTCAGGGACCCGCTCTGGTGGCCTCAGGAAAGGCCAGTCCCCATGCGAGTTGCTAGGGGACCTCTAAGGATTCCTCTCCCGTCCATGCCGGGGCCTCAGTCCTAGTGTGGAGTCGGGACCGGAACCTGAGGATTCCTCTCCAGTGTTGCCATGGATCTTGGGGTGCTTCTGAGTCTCCCCAGGGGAGTCAGGCCTCGTCTCGAGTGGGGGCATGCACGTGTGCTTTCCTCCCGAGCTGCAGCAGTAGTGTCACGCTTCCTGTCACGTGGATCAAGGGATCTGTGGCTTTCCCTCGAGGCTGTCCCTCGAGGCTTTCCCACGAGGCTTTCCCACAGGGATGTGCCACGTGCCACCTTGGTGTGAGTCGATCCTCGGCTTGAAAAACGAGCCGGTGAAGGGAAAAGAGGTTCCTCTGGAATGGACTGAGACATCTGGGGGACTCTTGGAATGGTGGCACGACCCTGGAGTTCCTCTCGCCGTTCCTGTTGAGAGGGCCTCCTCTTGAGATGCGACGGGAACGCCGGGAACTCCTTCCCGAAGAAGCAGGGAAAGGATCCCTGATCTCGAGCTACGAGACGGAAACGGGGCTCCTCTGGATATGGGCGGGACCCTCGTGATTCCTCTCGAGTGGAGACGGGTATGTCGGGGAACTTCTTGATTTGCACCAAGGGTGTGAAGGACCCTTTCGAAGTTCCAGAGGTGAGGTGTGATCAGCCTCGAGACGCCTCAGCGGAAATGGGCCTCATCTCGCCTGGAGGGGAGAACCTCCTGGATTTTCTCGAGTTGCGGCAGGTCTTCTCGAGTTACGACGGGGACCTCAGGGACCCGCTCTGGTGGCCTCAGGAAAGGCCAGTCCCCATGCGAGTTGCTAGGGGACCTCTCGGGATTCCTCTCCCGTCCATGCCGGGGCCTCAGTCCTTGTGTGGAGTCGGGGCCGGAATCTGAGGATTCCTCTCCAGTGTTGCCATGGATCTTGGGGTGCTTCTGAGTCTCCCCAGGGGAATTAGGCCTCGTCTCGAGTGGGGGCATGCACGTGCGCTTTCCTCCCGAGCTGCAGCAGTAGAGTCACGCTTCCTGTCACGTGGATCAAGGGATCTGTGGCTTTCCCTCGAGGCTGTCCCTCGAGGCTTTCCCACGAGGCTTTCCCACAGGGCTGTGCCACGGGCCACCTTGGTGTGAGTCGATCCTCGGGGTTAAAGACGAGCCGGTGAAGGGAAAAGAGGTTCCTCTGGAATGGACTGAGACATCTGGGGGACTCTTGGAATGGTGGCACGACCCTGGAGTTCCTCTCGCCGTTCCTGTTGAGAGGGCCTCCTCTTGAGATGAGACGGGAACCCCGGGAACTCTTTCCCGACGAAGCAGGGAAAGGATCCCTCATCTCGAGCTATGAGGCCGAAACGGGGCTCCTCTGGATGTGGGCGGGACCCTCGTGATTCCTCTCGAGTGGAGACGGCTAAGTTGGGGAACTTCTTGATTTGCACCAAGGGTGTGAAGGACCCTTTCGAAGTTCCAGAGGTGAGGTGTGATCAGCCTGGAGACGCCTCAGCGGAAATGGGCCTCATCTCGCCTGGAGGGGAGAACCTCCTGGATTTTCTCGAGTTGTGGCAGGTCTTCTCGAGTTACGACGGGGACCTCAGGGACCCGCTCTGGTGGCCTCAGGAAAGGCCAGTCCCCATGCGAGTTGCTAGGGGACCTCTCGGGATTCCTCTCCCGTCCATGCCGGGGCCTCAGTCCTTGTGTGGAGTCGGGGCCGGAACCTGAGGATTCCTCTCCAGTGTTGCCATGGATCTTGGGGTGCTTCTGAGTCTCCCCAGGGGAGTCAGGCCTCGTCTCGAGTGGGGGCATGCACGTGCGCTTTCCTCCCGAGCTGCAGCAGTAGTGTCACGCTTCCTGTCACGTGGATCAAGGGATCTGTGGCTTTCCCTCGAGGCTGTCCCTCGAGGCTTTCCCACGAGGCTTTCCCACAGGGCTGTGCCACGTGGCACCTTGGTGTGAGTCGATCCTCGGCGTGAAAGACGAGCTGGTGAAGGGAAAAGAGGTTCCTCTGGAATGGACTGAGACATCTGGGGGACTCTTGGAATGGTGGCACGACCCTGGAGTTCCTCTCGCCGTTCCTGTTGAGAGGGCCTCCTCTTGAGATGCGACGGGAACGCCGGGAACTCTTTCCCGACGAAGCAGGGAAAGGATCCCTCATCTCGAGCTATGAGGCCGAAACGGGGCTCCTCTGGATGTGGGCGGGACCCTCGTGATTCCTCTCGAGTGGAGACGGCTAAGTTGGGGAACTTCTTGATTTGCACCAAGGGTGTGAAGGACCCTTTCGAAGTTCCAGAGGTGAGGTGTGATCAGCCTCGAGACGCCTCAGCGGAAATGGGCCTCATCTCGCCTGGAGGGGAGAACCTCCTGGATTTTCTCGAGTTGTGGCAGGTCTTCTCGAGTTACGACGGGGACCGCAGAGACCCGCTCTGGTGGCCTCAGGAAAGGCCAGTCCCCATGCGAGTTGCTAGGGGACCCCTCGGGATTCCTCTCCCGTCCATGCCGGGGCCTCATTCCTTGTGTGGAGTCGGGGCCGGAACCTGAGGATTCCTCTCCAGTGTTGCCATGGATCTTGGGGTGCTTCTGAGTCTCCCCAGGGGAGTCAGGCCTCGTCTCGAGTGGGGGCATGTACGTGCGCTTTCCTCCCGAGCTGCAGCAGTAGTGTCACGCTTCCTGTCACGTGGATCAAGGGATCTGTGGCTTTCCCTCGAGGCTGTCCCTCGAGGCTTTCCCACGAGGCTTTCCCACAGGGCTGTGCCACGTGCCACCTTGGTGTTAGTCGATCCTCGGCGTGAAAGACGAGCTGGTGAAGGGAAAAGAGGTTCCTCTGGAATGGACTGAGACATCTGGGGGACTCTTGGAATGGTGGCACGACCCTGGAGTTCCTCTCGCCGTTCCTGTTGAGAGGGCCTCCTCTTGAGATGCGACGGGAACGCCGGGAACTCTTTCCCGACGAAGCAGGGAAAGGATCCCTCATCTCGAGCTACGAAGTGGAAACGGGGCTCCTCTGGATGTGGGCGGGACCCTCGTGATTCCTCTCGAGTGGAGACGGCTATGTCGGGGAACTTCTTGATTTGCACCAAGGGTGTGAAGGACCCTTTCGAAGTTCCAGAGGTGAGGTGTGATCAGCCTCGAGACGCCTCTGCGGAAATGGGCCTCATCTCGCCTGGAGGGGAGAACCTCCTGGATTTTCTCGAGTTGCGGCAGGTCTTCTCGAGTTACGACGGGGACCTCAGGGACCCGCTCTGGTGGCCTCAGGAAAGGCCAGTCCCCATGCGAGTTGCTAGGGGACCTCTCGGGATTCCTCTCCCGTCCATGCCGGGGCCTCAGTCCTTGTGTGGAGTCGGGGCCGGAACCTGAGGATTCCTCTCCAGTGTTGCCATGGATCTTGGGGTGCTTCTGAGTCTCCCCAGGGGAGTTAGGCCTCGTCTCGAGTGGGGGCATGCACGTGCGCTTTCCTCCCGAGCTGCAGCAGTAGTGTCACGCTTCCTGTCACGTGGATCAAGGGATCTGTGGCTTTCCCTCGAGGCTGTCCCTCGAGGCTTTCCCACGAGGCTTTCCCACAGGGCTGTGCCACGTGCCACCTTGGTGTGAGTCGATCCTCGGCGTGAAAGACGAGCCGGTGAAGGGAAAAGAGGTTCCTCTGGAATGGACTGAGACATCTGGGGGACTCTTGGAATGGTGGCACGACCCTGGAGTTCCTCTCGCCGTTCCTGTTGAGAGGGCCTCCTCTTGAGATGCGACGGGAACGCGGGGAACTCTTTCCCGACGAAGCAGGGAAAGGATCCCTCATCTCGAGCTACGAGGCGGAAACGGGGCTCCTCTGGATGTGGGCGGGACCCTCGTGATTCCTCTCGAGTGGAGACGGCTAGGTCGGGGAACTTCTTGATTTGCACCAAGGGTGTGAAGGACCCTTTCGAAGTTCCAGAGGTGAGGTCTGATCAACCTGGAGACCCCTCAGCGGAAATGGGCCTCATCTCGCCTGGAGGGGAGAACCTCCTGGAATTTCTCGAGTTGCGGCAGGTCTTCTCGAGTTACGACTGGGACCTCAGGGACCCGCTCTGGTGGCATCAGGAAAGGCCAGTCCCCATGCGAGTTGCTAGGGGACCTCTCAGGATTCCTCTCCCGTCCATGCCGGGGCCTCAGTCCTAGTGTGGAGTCGGGACCGGAACCTGAGGATTCCTCTCCAGTGTTGCCATGGATCTTGGGGTGCTTCTGAGTCTCCCCAGGGGAATCAGGCCTCGTCTCGAGTGGGGGCATGCACGTGTGCTTTCCTCCCGAGCTGCAGCAGTAGTGTCACGCTTCCTGTCACGTGGATCAAGGGATCTGTGGCTTTCCCTCGAGGCTGTCCCTCGAGGCTTTCCCACGAGGCTTTCCCACAGGGCTGTGCCACGTGCCACCTTGGTGTGAGTCGATCCTCGGCGTGAAAGACGAGCCGGTGAAGGGAAAAGAGGTTCCTCTGGAATGGACTGAGACATCTGGGGGACTCTTGGAATGGTGGCACGACCCTGGAGTTCCTCTCGCCGTTCCTGTTGAGAGGGCCTCCTCTTGAGATGCGACGGGAACGCCGGGAACTCCTTCCCGACGAAGCAGGGAAAGGATCCCTGATCTCGAGCTACGAGGCGGAAACGGGGCTCCTCTGGATATGGGCGGGACCCTCGTGATTCCTCTCGAGTGGAGACGGGTATGTCGGGGAACTTCTTGATTTGCACCAAGGGTGTGAAGGACCCTTTCGAAGTTCCAGAGGTGAGGTGTGATCAGCCTCGAGACGCCTCAGCGGAAATGGGCCTCATCTCGCCTGGAGCGGAGAACCTCCTGGATTTTCTCGAGTTGTGGCAGGTCTTCTCGAGTTACGACGGGGACCTCAGGGACCCGCTCTGGTGGCCTCAGGAAAGGCCAGTCCCCATGCGAGTTGCTAGGGGACCTCTCGGGATTCCTCTCCCGTCCATGCCGGGGCCTCAGTCCTTGTGTGGAGTCGGGGCCGGACCCTGAGGATTCCTCTCCAGTGTTGCCATGGATCTTGGGGTGCTTCTGAGTCTCCCCAGGGTAGTCAGGCCTCGTCTCGAGTGGGGGCATGCACGTGCGCTTTCCTCCCGAGCTGCAGCAGTAGTGTCACGCTTCCTGTCACGTGGATCAAGGGATCTGTGGCTTTCCCTCGAGGCTGTCCCTCGATTCTTTCCCACGAGGCTTTCCCACAGGGCTGTGCCACGTGCCACCTTGGTGTGAGTCGATCCTCGGCGTGAAAGACGAGCCGGTGAAGGGAAAAGAGGTTCCTCTGGAATGGACTGAGACATCTGGGGGACTCTTGGAATGGTGGCACGACCCTGGAGTTCCTCTCGCCGTTCCTGTTGAGAGGGCCTCCTCTTGAGATGCGACGGGAACGCGGGGAACTCTTTCCCGACGAAGCAGGGAAAGGATCCCTCATCTCGAGCTACGAGGCGGAAACGGGGCTCCTCTGGATGTGGGCGGGACCCTCGTGATTCCTCTCGAGTGGAGACGGCTAGGTCGGGGAACTTCTTGATTTGCACCAAGGGTGTGAAGGACCCTTTCGAAGTTCCAGAGGTGAGGTCTGATCAACCTGGAGACCCCTCAGCGGAAATGGGCCTCATCTCGCCTGGAGGGGAGAACCTCCTGGAATTTCTCGAGTTGCGGCAGGTCTTCTCGAGTTACGACTGGGACCTCAGGGACCCGCTCTGGTGGCATCAGGAAAGGCCAGTCCCCATGCGAGTTGCTAGGGGACCTCTCAGGATTCCTCTCCCGTCCATGCCGGGGCCTCAGTCCTAGTGTGGAGTCGGGACCGGAACCTGAGGATTCCTCTCCAGTGTTGCCATGGATCTTGGGGTGCTTCTGAGTCTCCCCAGGGGAATCAGGCCTCGTCTCGAGTGGGGGCATGCACGTGCGCTTTCCTCCCGAGCTGCAGCAGTAGTGTCACGCTTCCTGTCACGTGGATCAAGGGATCTGTGGCTTTCCCTCGAGGCTGTCCCTCGAGGCTTTCCCACGAGGCTTTCCCACAGGGCTGTGCCACGTGCCACCTTGGTGTTAGTCGATCCTCGGCGTGAAAGACGAGCTGGTGAAGGGAAAAGAGGTTCCTCAGGAATTGACTGAGACATCTGGGGGACTCTTGGAATGGTGGCACGACCCTGGAGTTCCTCTCGCCGTTCCTGTTGAGAGGGCCTCCTCTTGAGATGCGATGGGAAGGCCGGGAACTCTTTCCCGACGAAGCAGGGAAAGGATCCCTCATCTCGAGCTACGAAGTGGAAACGGGGCTCCTCTGGATGTGGGCGGGACCCTCGTGATTCCTCTCGAGTGGAGACGGCTAGGTCGGGGAACTTCTTGATTTGCACCAAGGGTGTGAAGGACCCTTTCGAAGTTCCAGAGGTGAGGTGTGATCAGCCTCGAGACGCCTCAGTGGAAATGGGCCTCATCTCGCCTGGAGGGGAGAACCTCCTGGATTTTCTCGAGTTGTGGCAGGTCTTCTCGAGTTACGACGGGGACCTCAGGGACCCGCTCTGGTGGCCTCAGGAAAGGCCATTCCCCATGCAAGTTGCTAGGGGACCTCTCGGGATTCCTCTCCCGTCCATGCCAGGGCCTCAGTCCTTGTGTGGAGTCGGGGCCGGAACCTGAGGATTCCTCTCCAGTGTTGCCATGGATCTTGGGGTGCTTCTGAGTCTCCCCAGGGGAGTCAGGCCTCGTCTCGAGTGGGGGCATGCACGTGCGCTTTCCTCCCGAGCTGCAGCAGTAGTGTCACGCTTCCTGTCACGTGGATCAAGGGATCTGTGGCTTTCCCTCGAGGCTGTCCCTCGAGGCTTTCCCACGAGGCTTTCCCACAGGGCTGTGCCACGTGCCACCTTGGTGTTAGTCGATCCTCGGCGTGAAAGACGTGCCGGTGAAGGGAAAAGAGGTTCCTCTGGAATGGACTGAGATATCTGGGGGACTCTTGGAATGGTGGCACGACCCTGGAGTTCCTCTCGCCGTTCCTGTTGAGAGGGCCTCCTCTTGAGATGCGACGGGAACGCCGGGAACTCTTTCCCGACGAAGCAGGGAAAGGATCCCTCATCTCGAGCTACGAGGCGGAAACGGGGCTCCTCTGGATGTGGGCGGGACCCTCGTGATTCCTCTCGAGTGGAGACGGGTATGTCAGGGAACTTCTTGATTTGCACCAAGGGTGTGAAGGACCCTTTCGAAGTTCCAGAGGTGAGGTGTGATCAGCCTCGAGACGCCTCAGCGGAAATGGGGGTCATCTCGCCTGGAGGGGAGAACCTCCTGGATTTTCTCGAGTTGCGGCAGGTCTTCTCGAGTTACGACTGGGACCTCAGGGACCCGCTCTGGTGGCCTCAGGAAAGGCCAGTCCCCATGCGAGTTGCTAGGGGACCTCTCAGGATTCCTCTCCCATCCATGCCGGGGCCTCAGTCCTAGTGTGGAGTCGGGACCGGAACCTGAGGATTCCTCTCCAGTGTTGCCATGGATCTTGGGGTGCTTCTGAATCTCCCCAGGGGAGTCAGGCCTCGTCTCGAGTGGGGGCATGCACGTGTGCTTTCCTTCCGAGCTGCAGCAGTAGTGTCACGCTTCCTGTCACGTGGATCAAGGGATCTGTGGCTTTCCCTCGAGGCTGTCCCTCGAGGCTTTCCCACGAGGCTTTCCCACAGGGCTGTGCCACGTGCCACCTTGGTGTGAGTCGATCCTCGGCGTGAAAGACGAGCTGGTGAAGGGAAAAGAGGTTCCTCAGGAATGGACTGAGACATCTGGGGGACTCTTGGAATGGTGGCACGACCCTGGAGTTCCTCTCGCCATTCCTGTTGAGAGGGCCTCCCCTTGAGATGCGATGGGAACGCCGGGAACTCTTTCCCGACGAAGCAGGGAAAGGATCCCTCATCTCGAGCTACGAAGTGGAAACGGGGCTCCTCTGGATGTGGGCGGGACCCTCGTGATTCCTCTCGAGTGGAGACGGCTAGGTCGGGGAACTTCTTGATTTGCACCAAGGGTGTGAAGGACCCTTTCGAAGTTCCAGAGGTGAGGTGTGATCAGCCTCGAGACGCCTCAGTGGAAATGGGCCTCATCTCGCCTGGAGGGGAGAACGTCCTGGATTTTCTCGAGTTGTGGCAGGTCTTCTCGAGTTACGACGGGGACCTCAGGGACCCGCTCTGGTGGCCTCAGGAAAGGCCAGTCCCCATGCAAGTTGCTAGGGGACCCCTCGGGATTCCTCTCCCGTCCATGCCGGGGCCTCAGTCCTTGTGTGGAGTCGGGGCCGGAACCTGAGGATTCCTCTCCAGTGTTGCCATGGATCTTGGGGTGCTTCTGAGTCTCCCCAGGGGAGTCAGGCCTCGTCTCGAGTGGGGGCATGCACGTGCGCTTTCCTCCCGAGCTGCAGCAGTAGTGTCACGCTTCCTGTCACGTGGATCAAGGGATCTGTGGCTTTCCCTCGAGGCTGTCCCTCGAGGCTTTCCCACGAGGCTTTCCCACAGGGCTGTGCCACGTGCCACCTTGGTGTGAGTCGATCCTCGGCGTGAAAGACGAGCCGGTGAAGGGAAAAGAGGTTCCTCTGGAATGGACTGAGATATCTGGGGGACTCTTGGAATGGTGGCACGACCCTGGAGTCCCTCTCGCCGTTCCTGTTGAGAGGGCCTCCTCTTGAGATGCGACGGGAACGCCGGGAACTCTTTCCCGACGAAGCAGGGAAAGGATCCCTCATCTCGAGCTACGAGGCGGAAACGGGGCTCCTCTGGATGTGGGCGGGACCCTCGTGATTCCTCTCGAGTGGAGACGGGTATGTCAGGGAACTTCTTGATTTGCACCAAGGGTGTGAAGGACCCTTTCGAAGTTCCAGAGGTGAGGTGTGATCAGCCTCGAAACGCCTCAGCGGAAATGGGGGTCATCTCGCCTGGAGGGGAGAACCTCCTGGATTTTCTCGAGTTGCGGCAGGTCTTCTCGAGTTACGACTGGGACCTCAGGGACCCGCTCTGGTGGCCTCAGGAAAGGCAAGTCCCCATGCGAGTTGCTAGGGGACCTCTCAGGATTCCTCTCCCGTCCATGCCGGGGCCTCAGTCCTAGTGTGGAGTCGGGACCGGAACCTGAGGATTCCTCTCCAGTGTTGCCATGGATCTTGGGGTGCTTCTGAGTCTCCCCAGGGGAGTCAGGCCTCGTCTCGAGTGGGGGCATGCACGTGTGCTTTCCTTCCGAGCTGCAGCAGTAGTGTCACGCTTCCTGTCACGTGGATCAAGGGATCTGTGGCTTTCCCTCGAGGCTGTCCCTCGAGGCTTTCCCACGAGGCTTTCCCACAGGGCTGTGCCACGTGCCACCTTGGTGTGAGTCGATCCTCGGCGTGAAAGACGAGCTGGTGAAGGGAAAAGAGGTTCCTCTGGAATGGACTGAGACATCTGGGGGACTCTTGGAATGGTGGCACGACCCTGGAGTTCCTCTCGCCGTTCCTGTTGAGAGGGCCTCCTCTTGAGATGCGACGGGAACGCCGGGAACTCCTTCCCGACGAAGCAGGGAAAGGATCCCTGATCTCGAGCTACGAGGCGGAAACGGGGCTCCTCTGGATATGGGCGGGACCCTCGTGATTCCTCTCGAGTGGAGACGGGTATGTCGGGGAACTTCTTGATTTGCACCAAGGGTGTGAAGGACCCTTTCGAAGTTCCAGAGGTGAGGTGTGATCAGCCTCGAGACGCCTCAGTGGAAATGGGCCTCATCTCGCCTGGAGGGGAGAACCTCCTGGATTTTCTCGAGTTGCGGCAGGTCTTCTCGAGTTACGACGGGGACCTCAGGGACCCGCTCTGGTGGCCTCAGGAAAGGCCAGTCCCCATGCGAGTTGCTAGGGGACCTCTCGGGATTCCTCTCCCGTCCATGCCGGGGCCTCAGTCCTTGTGTGGAGTCGGGGCCGGAACCTGAGGATTCCTCTCCAGTGTTGCCATGGATCTTGGGGTGCTTCTGAGTCTCCCCAGGGGAGTTAGGCCTCGTCTCGAGTGGGGGCATGCACGTGCGCTTTCCTCCCGTGCTGCAGCAGTAGTGTCACGCTTCCTGTCACGTGGATCAAGGGATCTGTGGCTTTCCCTCGAGGCTGTCCCTCGAGGCTTTCCCACGAGGCTTTCCCACAGGGCTGTGCCACGTGCCACCTTGGTGTGAGTCGATCCTCGGCGTGAAAGACGAGCCGGTGAAGGGAAAAGAGGTTCCTCTGGAATGGACTGAGACATCTGGGGGACTCTTGGAATGGTGGCACGACCCTGGAGTTCCTCTCGCCGTTCCTGTTGAGAGGGCCTCCTCTTGAGATGCGACGGGAACGCCGGGAACTCTTTCCCGACGAAGCAGGGAAAGGATCCCTCATCTCGAGCTATGAGGCCGAAACGGGGCTCCTCTGGATGTGGGCGGGACCCTCGTGATTCCTCTCGAGTGGAGACGGCTAAGTTGGGGAACTTCTTGATTTGCACCAAGGGTGTGAAGGACCCTTTCGAAGTTCCAGAGGTGAGGTGTGATCAGCCTCGAGACGCCTCAGCGGAAATGGGCCTCATCTCGCCTGGAGGGGAGAACCTCCTGGATTTTCTCGAGTTGTGGCAGGTCTTCTCGAGTTACGACGGGGACCTCAGGGACCCGCTCTGGTGGCCTCAGGAAAGGCCAGTCCCCATGCGAGTTGCTAGGGGACCTCTCGGGATTCCTCTCCCGTCCATGCCGGGGCCTCAGTCCTTGTGTGGAGTCGGGGCCAGAACCTGAGGATTCCTCTCCAGTGTTGCCATGGATCTTGGGGTGCTTCTGAGTCTCCCCAGGGGAATCAGGCCTCGTCTCGAGTGGGGGCATGCACGTGCGCTTTCCTCCCGAGCTGCAGCAGTAGTGTCACGCTTCCTGTCACGTGGATCAAGGGATCTGTGGCTTTCCCTCGAGGCTGTCCCTCGAGGCTTTCCCACGAGGCTTTCCCACAGGGCTGTGCCACGTGCCATCTTGGTGTTAGTCGATCCTCGGCGTGAAAGACGAGCTGGTGAAGGGAAAAGAGGTTCCTCTGGAATGGACTGAGACATCTGGGGGACTCTTGGAATGGTGGCACGACCCTGGAGTTCCTCTCGCCGTTCCTGTTGAGAGGGCCTCCTCTTGAGATGCGACGGGAACGCCGGGAACTCTTTCCCGACGAAGCAGGGAAAGGATCCCTCATCTCGAGCTACGAGGCGGAAACGGGGCTCCTCTGGATGTGGGCGGGACCCTCGTGATTCCTCTCGAGTGGAGACGGCTAGGTCGGGGAACTTCTTGATTTGCACCAAGGGTGTGAAGGACCCTTTCGAAGTTCCAGAGGTGAGGTGTGATCAGCTTCGAGACGCCTCAGCGGAAATGGGCCTCATCTCGCCTGGAGGGGAGAACCTCCTGGATTTTCTCGAGTTGCGGCAGGTCTTCTCGAGTTACGACTGGGACCTCAGGGACCCGCTCTGGTGGCCTCAGGAAAGGCCAGTCCCCATGCGAGTTGCTAGGGGACCTCTCAGGATTCCTCTCCCGTCCATGCCGGGGCCTCAGTCCTAGTGTGGAGTCGGGACCGGAACCTGAGGATTCCTCTCCAGTGTTGCCATGGATCTTGGGGTGCTTCTGAGTCTCCCCAGGGGAGTCAGGCCTCGTCTCGAGTGGGGGCATGCACGTGTGCTTTCCTTCCGAGCTGCAGCAGTAGTGTCACGCTTCCTGTCACGTGGATCAAGGGATCTGTGGCTTTCCCTCGAGGCTGTCCCTCGAGGCTTTCCCACGAGGCTTTCCCACAGGGCTGTGCCACGTGCCACCTTGGTGTGAGTCGATCCTCGGCGTGAAAGACGAGCTGGTGAAGGGAAAAGAGGTTCCTCTGGAATGGACTGAGACATCTGGGGGACTCTTGGAATGGTGGCACGACCCTGGAGTTCCTCTCGCCGTTCCTGTTGAGAGGGCCTCTTCTTGAGATGCGACGGGAACGCCGGGAACTCCTTCCCGACGAAGCAGGGAAAGGATCCCTGATCTCGAGCTACGAGGCGGAAACGGGGCTCCTCTGGATATGGGCGGGACCCTCGTGATTCCTCTCGAGTGGAGACGGGTATGTCGGGGAACTTCTTGATTTGCACCAAGGGTGTGAAGGACCCTTTCGAAGTTCCAGAGGTGAGGTGTGATCAGCCTCGAGACGCCTCAGTGGAAATGGGCCTCATCTCGCCTGTAGGGGAGAACCTCCTGGATTTTCTCGAGTTGCGGCAGGTCTTCTCGAGTTACGACGGGGACCTCAGGGACCCGCTCTGGTGGCCTCAGGAAAGGCCAGTCCCCATGCGAGTTGCTAGGGGACCTCTCGGGATTCCTCTCCCGTCCATGCCGGGGCCTCAGTCCTTGTGTGGAGTCGGGGCCGGACCTGAGGATTCCTCTCCAGTGTTGCCATGGATCTTGGGGTGCTTCTGAGTCTCCCCAGGGGAGTTAGGCCTCGTCTCGAGTGGGCGCATGCACGTGCGCTTTCCTCCCGTGCTGCAGCAGTAGTGTCACGCTTCCTGTCACGTGGATCAAGGGATCTGTGGCTTTCCCTCGAGGCTGTCCCTCGAGGCTTTCCCACGAGGCTTTCCCACAGGGCTGTGCCACGTGCCACCTTGGTGTGAGTCGATCCTCGGCGTGAAAGACGAGCCGGTGAAGGGAAAAGAGGTTCCTCTGGAATGGACTGAGACATCTGGGGGACTCTTGGAATGGTGGCACGACCCTGGAGTTCCTCTCGACGTTCCTGTTGAGAGGGCCTCCTCTTGAGATGCGACGGGAACGCCGGGAACTCTTTCCCGAAGAAGCAGGGAAAGGATCCCTCATCTCGAGCTATGAGGCCGAAACGGGGCTCCTCTGGATGTGGGCGGGACCCTCGTGATTCCTCTCGAGTGGAAACGGCTAAGTTGGGGAACTTCTTGATTTGCACCAAGGGTGTGAAGGACCCTTTCGAAGTTCCAGAGGTGAGGTGTGATCAGCCTCGAGACGCCTCAGCGGAAATGGGCCTCATCTCGCCTGGAGGGGAGAACCTCCTGGATTTTCTCGAGTTGTGGCAGGTCCTCTCGAGTTACGACGGGGACCTCAGGGACCCGCTCTGGTGGCCTCAGGAAAGGCCAGTCCCCATGCGAGTTGCTAGGGGACCTCTCGGGATTCCTCTCCCGTCCATGCCGGGGCGTCAGTCCTTGTGTGGAGGCGGGGCCGGAACCTGAGGATTCCTCTCCAGTGTTGCCATGGATCTTGGGGTGCTTCTGAGTCTCCCCAGGGGAGTCAGGCCTCGTCTCGAGTGGGGGCATGCACGTGCGCTTTCCTCCCGAGCTGCAGCAGTAGTGTCACGCTTCCTGTCACGTGGATCAAGGGATCTGTGGCTTTCCCTCGAGGCTGTCCCTCGAGGCTTTCCCACGAGGCTTTCCCACAGGGCTGTGCCACGTGCCATCTTGGTGTTAGTCGATCCTCGGCGTGAAAGACGAGCTGGTGAAGGGAAAAGAGGTTCCTCTGGAATGGACTGAGACATCTGGGGGACTCTTGGAATGGTGGCACGACCCTGGAGTTCCTCTCGCCGTTCCTGTTGAGAGGGCCTCCTCTTGAGATGCGACGGGAACGCCGGGAACTCTTTCCCGACGAAGCAGGGAAAGGATCCCTCATCTCGAGCTACGAGGCGGAAACGGGGCTCCTCTGGATGTGGGCGGGACCCTCGTGATTCCTCTCGAGTGGAGACGGCTAGGTCGGGGAACTTCTTGATTTGCACCAAGGGTGTGAAGGACCCTTTCGAAGTTCCAGAGGTGAGGTGTGATCAGCTTCGAGACGCCTCAGCGGAAATGGGCCTCATCTCGCCTGGAGGGGAGAACCTCCTGGATTTTCTCGAGTTGCGGCAGGTCTTCTCGAGTTACGACTGGGACCTCAGGGACCCGCTCTGGTGGCCTCAGGAAAGGCCAGTCCCCATGCGAGTTGCTAGGGGACCTCTCAGGATTCCTCTCCCGTCCATGCCGGGGCCTCAGTCCTAGTGTGGAGTCGGGACCGGAACCTGAGGATTCCTCTCCAGTGTTGCCATGGATCTTGGGGTGCTTCTGAGTCTCCCCAGGGGAGTCAGGCCTCGTCTCGAGTGGGGGCATGCACGTGTGCTTTCCTTCCGAGCTGCAGCAGTAGTGTCACGCTTCCTGTCACGTGGATCAAGGGATCTGTGGCTTTCCCTCGAGGCTGTCCCTCGAGGCTTTCCCACGAGGCTTTCCCACAGGGCTGTGCCACGTTCCACCTTGGTGTGAGTCGATCCTCGGCGTGAAAGACGAGCTGGTGAAGGGAAAAGAGGTTCCTCTGGAATGGACTGAGACATCTGGGGGACTCTTGGAATGGTGGCACGACCCTGGAGTTCCTCTCGCCGTTCCTGTTGAGAGGGCCTCCTCTTGAGATGCGACGGGAACGCCGGGAACTCCTTCCCGACGAAGCAGGGAAAGGATCCCTGATCTCGAGCTACGAGGCGGAAACGGGGCTCCTCTGGATATGGGCGGGACCCTCGTGATTCCTCTCGAGTGGAGACGGGTATGTCGGGGAACTTCTTGATTTGCACCAAGGGTGTGAAGGACCCTTTCGAAGTTCCAGAGGTGAGGTGTGATCAGCCTCGAGACGCCTCAGCGGAAATGGGCCTCATCTCGCCTGGAGGGGAGAACCTCCTGGATTTTCTCGAGTTGTGGCAGGTCTTCTCGAGTTACGACGGGGACCTCAGGGACCCGCTCTGGTGGCCTCAGGAAAGGCCAGTCCCCATGCGAGTTGCTAGGGGACCTCTCGGGATTCCTCTCCCGTCCATGCCGGGGCGTCAGTCCTTGTGTGGAGTCGGGGCCGGAACCTGAGGATTCCTCTCCAGTGTTGCCATGGATCTTGGGGTGCTTCTGAGTCTCCCCAGGGGAGTCAGGCCTCGTCTCGAGTGGGGGCATGCACGTGCGCTTTCCTCCCGAGCTGCAGCAGTAGTGTCACGCTTCCTGTCACGTGGATCAAGGGATCTGTGGCTTTCCCTCGAGGCTGTCCCTCGAGGCTTTCCCACGAGGCTTTCCCACAGGGCTGTGCCACGTGCCATCTTGGTGTTAGTCGATCCTCGGCGTGAAAGACGAGCTGGTGAAGGGAAAAGAGGTTCCTCTGGAATGGACTGAGACATCTGGGGGACTCTTGGAATGGTGGCACGACCCTGGAGTTCCTCTCGCCGTTCCTGTTGAGAGGGCCTCCTCTTGAGATGCGACGGGAACGCCGGGAACTCTTTCCCGACGAAGCAGGGAAAGGATCCCTCATCTCGAGCTACGAGGCGGAAACGGGGCTCCTCTGGATGTGGGCGGGACCCTCGTGATTCCTCTCGAGTGGAGACGGCTAGGTCGGGGAACTTCTTGATTTGCACCAAGGGTGTGAAGGACCCTTTCGAAGTTCCAGAGGTGAGGTGTGATCAGCTTCGAGACGCCTCAGCGGAAATGGGCCTCATCTCGCCTGGAGGGGAGAACCTCCTGGATTTTCTCGAGTTGCGGCAGGTCTTCTCGAGTTACGACTGGGACCTCAGGGACCCGCTCTGGTGGCCTCAGGAAAGGCCAGTCCCCATGCGAGTTGCTAGGGGACCTCTCAGGATTCCTCTCCCGTCCATGCCGGGGCCTCAGTCCTAGTGTGGAGTCGGGACCGGAACCTGAGGATTCCTCTCCAGTGTTGCCATGGATCTTGGGGTGCTTCTGAGTCTCCCCAGGGGAGTCAGGCCTCGTCTCGAGTTGGGTCATGCACGTGTGCTTTCCTTCCGAGCTGCAGCAGTAGTGTCACGCTTCCTGTCACGTGGATCAAGGGATCTGTGGCTTTCCCTCGAGGCTGTCCCTCGAGGCTTTCCCACGAGGCTTTCCCACAGGGCTGTGCCACGTGCCACCTTGGTGTGAGTCGATCCTCGGCGTGAAAGACGAGCCGGTGAGGGGAAAAGAGGTTCCTCTGGAATGGACTGAGACATCTGGGGGACTCTTGGAATGGTGGCACGACCCTGGAGTTCCTCTCGCCGTTCCTGTTGAGAGGGCCTCCTCTTGAGATGCGACAGGAAAGCCGGGAACTCCTTCCCGACGAAGCAGGGAAAGGATCCCTGATCTCGAGCTACGAGGCGGAAACGGGGCTCCTCTGGATCTGGGCGGGACCCTCGTGATTCCTCTCGAGTGGAGACGGGTATGTCGGGGAACTTCTTGATTTGCACCAAGGGTGTGAAGGACCCTTTCGAAGTTCCAGAGGTGAGGTGTGATCAGCCTCGAGACGCCTCAGCGGAAATGGGCCTCATCTCGCCTGGAGGGGAGAACCTCCTGGATTTTCTCGAGTTGTGGCAGGTCTTCTCGAGTTACGACGGGGACCTCAGGGACCCGCTCTGGTGGCCTCAGGAAAGGCCAGTCCCCATGCGAGTTGCTAGGGGACCTCTCGGGATTCCTCTCCCGTCCATGCCGGGGCGTCAGTCCTTGTGTGGAGTCGGGGCCGGAACCTGAGGATTCCTCTCCAGTGTTGCCATGGATCTTGGGGTGCTTCTGAGTCTCCCCAGGGGAGTCAGGCCTCGTCTCGAGTGGGGGCATGCACGTGTGCTTTCCTTCCGAGCTGCAGCAGTAGTGTCACGCTTCCTGTCACGTGGATCAAGGGATCTGTGGCTTTCCCTCGAGGCTGTCCCTCGAGGCTTTCCCACGAGGCTTTCCCACAGGGCTGTGCCACGTGCCACCTTGGTGTGAGTCGATCCTCGGCGTGAAAGACGAGCTGGTGAAGGGAAAAGAGGTTCCTCTGGAATGGACTGAGACATCTGGGGGACTCTTGGAATGGTGGCACGACCCTGGAGTTCCTCTCGCCGTTCCTGTTGAGAGGGCCTCCTCTTGAGATGCGACGGGAACGCCGGGAACTCCTTCCCGACGAAGCAGGGAAAGGATCCCTGATCTCGAGCTACGAGGCGGAAACGGGGCTCCTCTGGATATGGGCGGGACCCTCGTGATTCCTCTCGAGTGGAGACGGGTATGTCGGGGAACTTCTTGATTTGCACCAAGGGTGTGAAGGACCCTTTCGAAGTTCCAGAGGTGAGGTGTGATCAGCCTCGAGACGCCTCAGTGGAAATGCGCCTCATCTCGCCTGGAGGGGAGAACCTCCTGGATTTTCTCGAGTTGCGGCAGGTCTTCTCGAGTTACGACGGGGACCTCAGGGACCCGCTCTGGTGGCCTCAGGAAAGGCCAGTCCCCATGCGAGTTGCTAGGGGACCTCTCGGGATTCCTCTCCCGTCCATGCCAGGGCCTCAGTCCTTGTGTGGAGTCGGGGCCGGAACCTGAGGATTCCTCTCCAGTGTTGCCATGGATCTTGGGGTGCTTCTGAGTCTCCCCAGGGGAGTCAGGCCTCGTCTCGAGTGGGGGCATGCACGTGTGCTTTCCTCCTGAGCTGCAGCAGTAGTGTCACGCTTCCTGTCACGTGGATCAAGGGATCTGTGGCTTTCCCTCGAGGCTGTCCCTCGAGGCCTTCCCACGAGGCTTTCCCACAGGGCTGTGCCACGTGCCATCTTGGTGTTAGTCGATCCTCGGCGTGAAAGACGAGCTGGTGAAGGGAAAAGAGGTTCCTCTGGAATGGACTGAGACATCTGGGGGACTCTTGGAATGGTGGCACGACCCTGGAGTTCCTCTCGCCGTTCCTGTTGAGAGGGCCTCCTCTTGAGATGCGACGGGAACGCCGGGAACTCTTTCCCGACGAAGCAGGGAAAGGATCCCTCATCTCGAGCTACGAGGCAGAAACGGGGCTCCTCTGGATGTGGGCGGGACCCTCGTGATTCCTCTCGAGTGGAGACGGCTAGGTCGGGGAACTTCTTGATTTGCACCAAGGGTGTGAAGGACCCTTTCGAAGTTCCAGAGGTGAGGTGTGATCAGCTTCGAGACGCCTCAGCGGAAATGGGCCTCATCTCGCCTGGAGGGGAGAACCTCCTGGATTTTCTCGAGTTGCGGCAGGTCTTCTCGAGTTACGACTGGGACCTCAGGGACCCGCTCTGGTGGCCTCAGGAAAGGCCAGTCCCCATGCGAGTTGCTAGGGGACCTCTCAGGATTCCTCTCCCGTCCATGCCGGGGCCTCAGTCCTAGTGTGGAGTCGGGACCGGAACCTGAGGATTCCTCTCCAGTGTTGCCATGGATCTTGGGGTGCTTCTGAGTCTCCCCAGGGGAGTCAGGCCTCGTCTCGAGTGGGGGCATGCACGTGTGCTTTCCTCCCGAGCTGCAGCAGTAGTGTCACGCTTCCTGTCACGTGGATCAAGGGATCTGTGGCTTTCCCTCGAGGCTGTCCCTCGAGGCTTTCCCACGAGGCTTTCCCACAGGGCTGTGCCACGTGCCACCTTGGTGTGAGTCGATCCTCGGCGTGAAAGACGAGCCGGTGAAGGGGAAAGAGGTTCCTCTGGAATGGACTGAGACATCTGGGGGACTCTTGGAATGGTGGCACGACCCTGGAGTTCCTCTCGCCGTTCCTGTTGAGAGGGCCTCCTCTTGAGATGCGACGGGAACGCCGGGAACTCCTTCCCGACGAAGCAGGGAAAGGATCCCTGATCTCGAGCTATGAGGCGGAAACGGGGCTCCTCTGGATATGGGCGGGACCCTCGTGATTCCTCTCGAGTGGAGACGGGTATGTCGGGGAACTTCTTGATTTGCACCAAGGGTGTGAAGGACCCTTTCGAAGTTCCAGAGGTGAGGTGTGATCAACCTCGAGACGCCTCAGCGGAAATGGGCCTCATCTCGCCTGGAGGGGAGAACCTCCTGGATTTTCTCGAGTTGCGGCAGGTCTTCTCGAGTTACGACGGGGACCTCAGGGACCCGCTCTGGTGGCCTCAGGAAAGGCCAGTCCCCATGCGAGTTGCTAGGGGACCTCTCGGGATTCCTCTCCCGTCCATGCCGGGGCCTCAGTCCTTGTGTGGAGTCGGGGCCGGAACCTGAGGATTCCTCTCCAGTGTTGCCATGGATCTTGGGGTGCTTCTGAGTCTCCCCAGGGGAGTTAGGCCTCGTCTCGAGTGGGGGCATGCACGTGCGCTTTCCTCCCGTGCTGCAGCAGTAGTGTCACGCTTCCTGTCACGTGGATCAAGGGATCTGTGGCTTTCCCTCGAGGCTGTCCCTCGAGGCTTTCCCACGAGGCTTTCCCACAGGGCTGTGCCACGTGCCACCTTGGTGTGAGTCGATCCTCGGCGTGAAAGACGAGCCGGTGAAGGGAAAAGAGGTTCCTCTGGAATGGACTGAGACATCTGGGGGACTCTTGGAATGGTGGCACGACCCTGGAGTTCCTCTCGCCGTTCCTGTTGAGAGGGCCTCCTCTTGAGATGCGACGGGAACGCCGGGAACTCTTTCCCGACGAAGCAGGGAAAGGATCCCTCATCTCGAGCTATGAGGCCGAAACGGGGCTCCTCTGGATGTGGGCGGGACCCTCGTGATTCCTCTCGAGTGGAGACGGCTAAGTTGGGGAACTTCTTGATTTGCACCAAGGGTGTGAAGGACCCTTTCGAAGTTCCAGAGGTGAGGTGTGATCAGCCTCGAGACGCCTCAGCGGAAATGGGCCTCATCTCGCCTGGAGGGGAGAACCTCCTGGATTTTCTCGAGTTGTGGCAGGTCTTCTCGAGTTACGACGGGGACCTCAGGGACCCGCTCTGGTGGCCTCAGGAAAGGCCAGTCCCCATGCGAGTTGCTAGGGGACCTCTCGGGATTCCTCTCCCGTCCATGCCGGGGCCTCAGTCCTTGTGTGGAGTCGGGGCCAGAACCTGAGGATTCCTCTCCAGTGTTGCCATGGATCTTGGGGTGCTTCTGAGTCTCCCCAGGGGAATCAGGCCTCGTCTCGAGTGGGGGCATGCACGTGCGCTTTCCTCCCGAGCTGCAGCAGTAGTGTCACGCTTCCTGTCACGTGGATCAAGGGATCTGTGGCTTTCCCTCGAGGCTGTCCCTCGAGGCTTTCCCACGAGGCTTTCCCACAGGGCTGTGCCACGTGCCATCTTGGTGTTAGTCGATCCTCGGCGTGAAAGACGAGCTGGTGAAGGGAAAAGAGGTTCCTCTGGAATGGACTGAGACATCTGGGGGACTCTTGGAATGGTGGCACGACCCTGGAGTTCCTCTCGCCGTTCCTGTTGAGAGGGCCTCCTCTTGAGATGCGACGGGAACGCCGGGAACTCTTTCCCGACGAAGCAGGGAAAGGATCCCTCATCTCGAGCTACGAGGCGGAAACGGGGCTCCTCTGGATGTGGGCGGGACCCTCGTGATTCCTCTCGAGTGGAGACGGCTAGGTCGGGGAACTTCTTGATTTGCACCAAGGGTGTGAAGGACCCTTTCGAAGTTCCAGAGGTGAGGTGTGATCAGCTTCGAGACGCCTCAGCGGAAATGGGCCTCATCTCGCCTGGAGGGGAGAACCTCCTGGATTTTCTCGAGTTGCGGCAGGTCTTCTCGAGTTACGACTGGGACCTCAGGGACCCGCTCTGGTGGCCTCAGGAAAGGCCAGTCCCCATGCGAGTTGCTAGGGGACCTCTCAGGATTCCTCTCCCGTCCATGCCGGGGCCTCAGTCCTAGTGTGGAGTCGGGACCGGAACCTGAGGATTCCTCTCCAGTGTTGCCATGGATCTTGGGGTGCTTCTGAGTCTCCCCAGGGGAGTCAGGCCTCGTCTCGAGTGGGGGCATGCACGTGTGCTTTCCTTCCGAGCTGCAGCAGTAGTGTCACGCTTCCTGTCACGTGGATCAAGGGATCTGTGGCTTTCCCTCGAGGCTGTCCCTCGAGGCTTTCCCACGAGGCTTTCCCACAGGGCTGTGCCACGTGCCACCTTGGTGTGAGTCGATCCTCGGCGTGAAAGACGAGCTGGTGAAGGGAAAAGAGGTTCCTCTGGAATGGACTGAGACATCTGGGGGACTCTTGGAATGGTGGCACGACCCTGGAGTTCCTCTCGCCGTTCCTGTTGAGAGGGCCTCTTCTTGAGATGCGACGGGAACGCCGGGAACTCCTTCCCGACGAAGCAGGGAAAGGATCCCTGATCTCGAGCTACGAGGCGGAAACGGGGCTCCTCTGGATATGGGCGGGACCCTCGTGATTCCTCTCGAGTGGAGACGGGTATGTCGGGGAACTTCTTGATTTGCACCAAGGGTGTGAAGGACCCTTTCGAAGTTCCAGAGGTGAGGTGTGATCAGCCTCGAGACGCCTCAGTGGAAATGGGCCTCATCTCGCCTGTAGGGGAGAACCTCCTGGATTTTCTCGAGTTGCGGCAGGTCTTCTCGAGTTACGACGGGGACCTCAGGGACCCGCTCTGGTGGCCTCAGGAAAGGCCAGTCCCCATGCGAGTTGCTAGGGGACCTCTCGGGATTCCTCTCCCGTCCATGCCGGGGCCTCAGTCCTTGTGTGGAGTCGGGGCCGGACCTGAGGATTCCTCTCCAGTGTTGCCATGGATCTTGGGGTGCTTCTGAGTCTCCCCAGGGGAGTTAGGCCTCGTCTCGAGTGGGCGCATGCACGTGCGCTTTCCTCCCGTGCTGCAGCAGTAGTGTCACGCTTCCTGTCACGTGGATCAAGGGATCTGTGGCTTTCCCTCGAGGCTGTCCCTCGAGGCTTTCCCACGAGGCTTTCCCACAGGGCTGTGCCACGTGCCACCTTGGTGTGAGTCGATCCTCGGCGTGAAAGACGAGCCGGTGAAGGGAAAAGAGGTTCCTCTGGAATGGACTGAGACATCTGGGGGACTCTTGGAATGGTGGCACGACCCTGGAGTTCCTCTCGACGTTCCTGTTGAGAGGGCCTCCTCTTGAGATGCGACGGGAACGCCGGGAACTCTTTCCCGAAGAAGCAGGGAAAGGATCCCTCATCTCGAGCTATGAGGCCGAAACGGGGCTCCTCTGGATGTGGGCGGGACCCTCGTGATTCCTCTCGAGTGGAAACGGCTAAGTTGGGGAACTTCTTGATTTGCACCAAGGGTGTGAAGGACCCTTTCGAAGTTCCAGAGGTGAGGTGTGATCAGCCTCGAGACGCCTCAGCGGAAATGGGCCTCATCTCGCCTGGAGGGGAGAACCTCCTGGATTTTCTCGAGTTGTGGCAGGTCCTCTCGAGTTACGACGGGGACCTCAGGGACCCGCTCTGGTGGCCTCAGGAAAGGCCAGTCCCCATGCGAGTTGCTAGGGGACCTCTCGGGATTCCTCTCCCGTCCATGCCGGGGCGTCAGTCCTTGTGTGGAGGCGGGGCCGGAACCTGAGGATTCCTCTCCAGTGTTGCCATGGATCTTGGGGTGCTTCTGAGTCTCCCCAGGGGAGTCAGGCCTCGTCTCGAGTGGGGGCATGCACGTGCGCTTTCCTCCCGAGCTGCAGCAGTAGTGTCACGCTTCCTGTCACGTGGATCAAGGGATCTGTGGCTTTCCCTCGAGGCTGTCCCTCGAGGCTTTCCCACGAGGCTTTCCCACAGGGCTGTGCCACGTGCCATCTTGGTGTTAGTCGATCCTCGGCGTGAAAGACGAGCTGGTGAAGGGAAAAGAGGTTCCTCTGGAATGGACTGAGACATCTGGGGGACTCTTGGAATGGTGGCACGACCCTGGAGTTCCTCTCGCCGTTCCTGTTGAGAGGGCCTCCTCTTGAGATGCGACGGGAACGCCGGGAACTCTTTCCCGACGAAGCAGGGAAAGGATCCCTCATCTCGAGCTACGAGGCGGAAACGGGGCTCCTCTGGATGTGGGCGGGACCCTCGTGATTCCTCTCGAGTGGAGACGGCTAGGTCGGGGAACTTCTTGATTTGCACCAAGGGTGTGAAGGACCCTTTCGAAGTTCCAGAGGTGAGGTGTGATCAGCTTCGAGACGCCTCAGCGGAAATGGGCCTCATCTCGCCTGGAGGGGAGAACCTCCTGGATTTTCTCGAGTTGCGGCAGGTCTTCTCGAGTTACGACTGGGACCTCAGGGACCCGCTCTGGTGGCCTCAGGAAAGGCCAGTCCCCATGCGAGTTGCTAGGGGACCTCTCAGGATTCCTCTCCCGTCCATGCCGGGGCCTCAGTCCTAGTGTGGAGTCGGGACCGGAACCTGAGGATTCCTCTCCAGTGTTGCCATGGATCTTGGGGTGCTTCTGAGTCTCCCCAGGGGAGTCAGGCCTCGTCTCGAGTGGGGGCATGCACGTGTGCTTTCCTTCCGAGCTGCAGCAGTAGTGTCACGCTTCCTGTCACGTGGATCAAGGGATCTGTGGCTTTCCCTCGAGGCTGTCCCTCGAGGCTTTCCCACGAGGCTTACCCACAGGGCTGTGCCACGTTCCACCTTGGTGTGAGTCGATCCTCGGCGTGAAAGACGAGCTGGTGAAGGGAAAAGAGGTTCCTCTGGAATGGACTGAGACATCTGGGGGACTCTTGGAATGGTGGCACGACCCTGGAGTTCCTCTCGCCGTTCCTGTTGAGAGGGCCTCCTCTTGAGATGCGACGGGAACGCCGGGAACTCCTTCCCGACGAAGCAGGGAAAGGATCCCTGATCTCGAGCTACGAGGCGGAAACGGGGCTCCTCTGGATATGGGCGGGACCCTCGTGATTCCTCTCGAGTGGAGACGGGTATGTCGGGGAACTTCTTGATTTGCACCAAGGGTGTGAAGGACCCTTTCGAAGTTCCAGAGGTGAGGTGTGATCAGCCTCGAGACGCCTCAGCGGAAATGGGCCTCATCTCGCCTGGAGGGGAGAACCTCCTGGATTTTCTCGAGTTGTGGCAGGTCTTCTCGAGTTACGACGGGGACCTCAGGGACCCGCTCTGGTGGCCTCAGGAAAGGCCAGTCCCCATGCGAGTTGCTAGGGGACCTCTCGGGATTCCTCTCCCGTCCATGCCGGGGCGTCAGTCCTTGTGTGGAGTCGGGGCCGGAACCTGAGGATTCCTCTCCAGTGTTGCCATGGATCTTGGGGTGCTTCTGAGTCTCCCCAGGGGAGTCAGGCCTCGTCTCGAGTGGGGGCATGCACGTGCGCTTTCCTCCCGAGCTGCAGCAGTAGTGTCACGCTTCCTGTCACGTGGATCAAGGGATCTGTGGCTTTCCCTCGAGGCTGTCCCTCGAGGCTTTCCCACGAGGCTTTCCCACAGGGCTGTGCCACGTGCCATCTTGGTGTTAGTCGATCCTCGGCGTGAAAGACGAGCTGGTGAAGGGAAAAGAGGTTCCTCTGGAATGGACTGAGACATCTGGGGGACTCTTGGAATGGTGGCACGACCCTGGAGTTCCTCTCGCCGTTCCTGTTGAGAGGGCCTCCTCTTGAGATGCGACGGGAACGCCGGGAACTCTTTCCCGACGAAGCAGGGAAAGGATCCCTCATCTCGAGCTACGAGGCGGAAACGGGGCTCCTCTGGATGTGGGCGGGACCCTCGTGATTCCTCTCGAGTGGAGACGGCTAGGTCGGGGAACTTCTTGATTTGCACCAAGGGTGTGAAGGACCCTTTCGAAGTTCCAGAGGTGAGGTGTGATCAGCTTCGAGACGCCTCAGCGGAAATGGGCCTCATCTCGCCTGGAGGGGAGAACCTCCTGGATTTTCTCGAGTTGCGGCAGGTCTTCTCGAGTTACGACTGGGACCTCAGGGACCCGCTCTGGTGGCCTCAGGAAAGGCCAGTCCCCATGCGAGTTGCTAGGGGACCTCTCAGGATTCCTCTCCCGTCCATGCCGGGGCCTCAGTCCTAGTGTGGAGTCGGGACCGGAACCTGAGGATTCCTCTCCAGTGTTGCCATGGATCTTGGGGTGCTTCTGAGTCTCCCCAGGGGAGTCAGGCCTCGTCTCGAGTTGGGTCATGCACGTGTGCTTTCCTTCCGAGCTGCAGCAGTAGTGTCACGCTTCCTGTCACGTGGATCAAGGGATCTGTGGCTTTCCCTCGAGGCTGTCCCTCGAGGCTTTCCCACGAGGCTTTCCCACAGGGCTGTGCCACGTGCCACCTTGGTGTGAGTCGATCCTCGGCGTGAAAGACGAGCCGGTGAAGGGAAAAGAGGTTCCTCTGGAATGGACTGAGACATCTGGGGGACTCTTGGAATGGTGGCACGACCCTGGAGTTCCTCTCGCCGTTCCTGTTGAGAGGGCCTCCTCTTGAGATGCGACGGGAACGCCGGGAACTCCTTCCCGACGAAGCAGGGAAAGGATCCCTGATCTCGAGCTACGAGGCGGAAACGGGGCTCCTCTGGATCTGGGCGGGACCCTCGTGATTCCTCTCGAGTGGAGACGGGTATGTCGGGGAACTTCTTGATTTGCACCAAGGGTGTGAAGGACCCTTTCGAAGTTCCAGAGGTGAGGTGTGATCAGCCTCGAGACGCCTCAGCGGAAATGGGCCTCATCTCGCCTGGAGGGGAGAACCTCCTGGATTTTCTCGAGTTGCGGCAGGTCTTCTCGAGTTACGACGGGGACCTCAGGGACCCGCTCTGGTGGCCTCAGGAAAGGCCAGTCCCCATGCGAGTTGCTAGGGGACCTCTCGGGATTCCTCTCCCGTCCATGCCGGGGCCTCAGTCCTTGTGTGGAGTCGGGGCCGGAACCTGCGGATTCCTCTCCAGTGTTGCCATGGATCTTGGGTGCTTCTGAGTCTCCCCAGGGGAGTTAGGCCTCGTCTCGAGTGGGGGCATGCACGTGCGCTTTCCTCCCGTGCTGCAGCAGTAGTATCACGCTTCCTGTCACGTGGATCAAGGGATCTGTGGCTTTCCCTCGAGGCTGTCCCTCGAGGCTTTCCCACGAGGCTTTCCCACAGGGCTGTGCCACGTGCCACCTTGGTGTGAGTCGATCCTCGGCGTGAAAGACGAGCCGGTGAAGGGAAAAGAGGTTCCTCTGGAATGGACTGAGACATCTGGGGGACTCTTGGAATGGTGGCACGACCCTGGAGTTCCTCTCGCCGTTCCTGTTGAGAGGGCCTCCTCTTGAGATGCGACGGGAACGCCGGGGACTCTTTCCCGACGAAGCAGGGAAAGGATCCCTCATCTCGAGCTATGAGGCCGAAACGGGGCTCCTCTGGATGTGGGCGGGACCCTCGTGATTCCTCTCGAGTGGAGACGGCTAAGTTGGGGAACTTCTTGATTTGCACCAAGGGTGTGAAGGACCCTTTCGAAGTTCCAGAGGTGAGGTGTGATCAGCCTCGAGACGCCTCAGCGGAAATGGGCCTCATCTCGCCTGGAGGGGAGAACCTCCTGGATTTTCTCGAGTTGTGGCAGGTCTTCTCGAGTTACGACGGGGACCTCAGGGACCCGCTCTGGTGGCCTCAGGAAAGGCCAGTCCCCATGCGAGTTGCTAGGGGACCTCTCGGGATTCCTCTCCCGTCCATGCCGGGGCCTCAGTCCTTGTGTGGAGTCGGGGCCGGAACCTGAGGATTCCTCTCCAGTGTTGCCATGGATCTTGGGGTGCTTCTGAGTCTCCCCAGGGGAGTCAGGCCTCGTCTCGAGTGGGGGCATGCACGTGCGCTTTCCTCCCGAGCTGCAGCAGTAGTGTCACGCTTCCTGTCACGTGGATCAAGGGATCTGTGGCTTTCCCTCGAGGCTGTCCCTCGAGGCTTTCCCACGAGGCTTTCCCACAGGGCTGTGCCACGTGCCACCTTGGTGTGAGTCGATCCTCGGCGTGAAAGACGAGCCGGTGAAGGGAAAAGAGGTTCCTCTGGAATGGACTGAGACATCTGGGGGACTCTTGGAATGGTGGCACGACCCTGGAGTTCCTCTCGCCGTTCCTGTTGAGAGGGCCTCCTCTTGAGATGCGACGGGAACGCCGGGAACTCCTTCCCGACGAAGCAGGGAAAGGATCCCTGATCTCGAGCTACGAGGCGGAAACGGGGCTCCTCTGGATATGGACGGGACCCTCGTGATTCCTCTCGAGTGGAGACGGGTATGTCGGGGAACTTCTTGATTTGCACCAAGGGTGTGAAGGACCCTTTCGAAGTTCCAGAGGTGAGGTGTGATCAGCCTCGAGACGCCTCAGCGGAAATGGGCCTCATCTCGCCTGTAGGGGAGAACCTCCTGGATTTTCTCGAGTTGCGGCAGGTCTTCTCGAGTTACGACGGGGACCTCAGGGACCCGCTCTGGTGGCCTCAGGAAAGGCCAGTCCCCATGCGAGTTGCTAGGGGACCTCTCGGGATTCCTCTCCCGTCCATGCCGGGGCCTCAGTCCTTGTGTGGAGTCGGGGCCGGAACCTGCGGATTCCTCTCCAGTGTTGCCATGGATCTTGGGGTGCTTCTGAGTCTCCCCAGGGGAGTTAGGCCTCGTCTCGAGTGGGGGCATGCACGTGCGCTTTCCTCCCGTGCTGCAGCAGTAGTGTCACGCTTCCTGTCACGTGGATCAAGGGATCTGTGGCTTTCCCTCGAGGCTGTCCCTCGAGGCTTTCCCACGAGGCTTTCCCACAGGGCTGTGCCACGTGCCACCTTGGTGTGAGTCGATCCTCGGCGTGAAAGACGAGCCGGTGAAGGGAAAAGAGGTTCCTCTGGAATGGACTGAGACATCTGGGGGACTCTTGGAATGGTGGCACGACCCTGGAGTTCCTCTGGCCGTTCCTGTTGAGAGGGCCTCCTCTTGAGATGCGACGGGAACGCCGGGAACTCTTTCCCGACGAAGCAGGGAAAGGATCCCTCATCTCGAGCTACGAGGCGGAAACGGGGCTCCTCTGGATGTGGGCGGGACCCTCGTGATTCCTCTCGAGTGGAGACGGCTAGGTCGGGGAACTTCTTGATTTGCACCAAGGGTGTGAAGGACCCTTTCGAAGTTCCAGAGGGGAGGTGTGATCAGCTTCGAGACGCCTCAGCGGAAATGGGCCTCATCTCGCCTGGAGGGGAGAACCTCCTGGATTTTCTCGAGTTGTGGCAGGTCTTCTCGAGTTACGACTGGGACCTCAGGGACCCGCTCTGGTGGCCTCAGGAAAGCCAGTCCCCATGCGAGTTGCTAGGGGACCTCTCAGGATTCCTCTCCCGTCCATGCCGGGGCCTCAGTCCTAGTGTGGAGTCGGGACCGGAACCTGAGGATTCCTCTCCAGTGTTGCCATGGATCTTGGGGTGCTTCTGAGTCTCCCCAGGGGAGTCAGGCCTCGTCTCGAGTGGGGGCATGCACGTGTGCTTTCCTCCCGAGCTGCAGCAGTAGTGTCACGCTTCCTGTCACGTGGATCAAGGGATCTGTGGCTTTCCCTCGAGGCTGTCCCTCGAGGCTTTCCCACGAGGCTTTCCCACAGGGCTGTGCCACGTGCCACCTTGGTGTGAGTCGATCCTCGGCGTGAAAGACGAGCCGGTGAAGGGAAAAGAGGTTCCTCTGGAATGGACTGAGACATCTGGGGGACTCTTGGAATGGTGGCACGACCCTGGAGTTCCTCTCGCCGTTCCTGTTGAGAGGGCCTCCTCTTGAGATGCGACGGGAACGCCGGGAACTCCTTCCCGACGAAGCAGGGAAAGGATCCCTGATCTCGAGCTACGAGGCGGAAACGGGGCTCCTCTGGATATGGGCGGGACCCTCGTGATTCCTCTCGAGTGGAGACGGGTATGTCGGGGAACTTCTTGATTTGCACCAAGGGTGTGAAGGACCCTTTCGAAGTTCCAGAGGTGAGGTGTGATCAGCCTCGAGACGCCTCAGCGGAATGGGCCTCATCTCGCCTGGAGGGGAGAACCTCCTGGATTTTCTCGAGTTGTGGCAGGTCTTCTCGAGTTACGACGGGGACCTCAGGGACCCGCTCTGGTGGCCTCAGGAAAGGCCAGTCCCCATGCGAGTTGCTAGGGGACCTCTCGGGATTCCTCTCCCGTCCATGCCGGGGCCTCAGTCCTTGTGTGGAGTCGGGGCCGGAACCTGAGGATTCCTCTCCAGTGTTGCCATGGATCTTGGGGTGCTTCTGAGTCTCCCCAGGGGAGTCAGGCCTCGTCTCGAGTGGGGGCATGCACGTGCGCTTTCCTCCCGAGCTGCAGCAGTAGTGTCACGCTTCCTGTCACGTGGATCAAGGGATCTGTGGCTTTCCCTCGAGGCTGTCCCTCGAGGCTTTCCCACGAGGCTTTCCCACAGGGCTGTGCCACGTGCCATCTTGGTGTTAGTCGATCCTCGGCGTGAAAGACGAGCTGGTGAAGGGAAAAGAGGTTCCTCTAGAATGGACTGAGACATCTGGGGGACTCTTGGAATGGTGGCACGACCCTGGAGTTCCTCTCGCCGTTCCTGTTGAGAGGGCCTCCTCTTGAGATGCGACGGGAACGCCGGGAACTCCTTCCCGACGAAGCAGGGAAAGGATCCCTGATCTCGAGCTACGAGGCGGAAACGGGGCTCCTCTGGATATGGGCGGGACCCTCGTGATTCCTCTCGAGTGGAGACGGGTATGTCGGGGAACTTCTTGATTTGCACCAAGGGTGTGAAGGACCCTTTCGAAGTTCCAGAGGTGAGGTGTGATCAGCCTCGAGACGCCTCAGCGGAAATGGGCCTCATCTCGCCTGGAGGGGAGAACCTCCTGGATTTTCTCGATTTGCGGCAGGTCTTCTCGAGTTACGACGGGGACCTCAGGGACCCGCTCTGGTGGCCTCAGGAAAGGCCAGTCCCCATGCGAGTTGCTAGGGGACCTCTCGGGATTCCTCTCCCGTCCATGCCGGGGCCTCAGTCCTTGTGTGGAGTCGGGGCCGGAACCTGCGGATTCCTCTCCAGTGTTGCCATGGATCTTGGGGTGCTTCTGAGTCTCCCCAGGGGAGTTAGGCCTCGTCTCGAGTGGGGGCATGCACGTGCGCTTTCCTCCCGTGCTGCAGCAATAGTGTCACGCTTCCTGTCACGTGGATCAAGGGATCTGTGGCTTTCCCTCGAGGCTGTCCCTCGAGGCTTTCCCACGAGGCTTTCCCACAGAGCTGTGCCACGTGCCACCTTGGTGTGAGTCGATCCTCGGCGTGAAAGACGAGCCGGTGAAGGGAAAAGAGGTTCCTCTGGAATGGACTGAGACATCTGGGGGACTCTTGGAATGGTGGCACGACCCTGGAGTTCCTCTCGCCGTTCCTGTTGAGAGGGCCTCCTCTTGAGATGCGACGGGAACGCCGGGAACTCTTTCCCGACGAAGCAGGGAAAGGATCCCTGATCTCGAGCTACGAGGCGGACACGGGGCTCCTCTGGATGTGGGCGGGACCCTCGTGATTCCTCTCGAGTGGAGACGGCTAAGTTGGGGAACTTCTTGATTTGCACCAAGGGTGTGAAGGACCCTTTCGAAGTTCCAGAGGTGAGGTGTGATCAGCCTCGAGACGCCTCAGCGGAAATGGGCCTCATCTCGCCTGGAGGGGAGAACCTCCTGGATATTCGCGAGTTGTGGCAGGTCTTCTCGAATTACGACGGAGACCTCAGGGACCCGCTCTGGTGGCCTCAGGAAAGGCCAGTCCCCATGCGAGTTGCTAGGGGACCCCTCGGGATTCCTCTCCCGTCCATGCCGGGGCCTCAGTCCTTGTGTGGAGTCGGGGCCGGAACCTGAGGATTCCTCTCCAGTGTTGCCATGGATTTCGGGGTGCTTCTGAGTCTCCCCAGGGGAGTCAGGCCTCGTCTCGAGTGGGGGCATGCACGTGCGCTTTCCTCCCGAGCTGCAGCAGTAGTGTCACGCTTCCTGTCACGTGGATCAAGGGATCTGTGGCTTTCCCTCGAGGCTGTCCCTCGAGGCTTTCCCACGAGGCTTTCCCACAGGGCTGTGCCACGTGCCACCTTGGTGTTAGTCGATCCTCGGCGTGAAAGACGAGCTGGTGAAGGGAAAAGAGGTTCCTCTGGAATGGACTGAGACATCTGGGGGACTCTTGGAATGGTGGCACGACCCTGGAGTTCCTCTCGCCGTTCCTGTTGAGAGGGCCTCCTCTTGAGATGCGACGGGAACGCCGGGAACTCTTTCCCGATGAAGCAGGGAAAGGATCCCTCATCTCGAGCTACGAGGCGGAAACGGGGCTCCTCTGGATGTGGGCGGGACCCTCGTGATTCCTCTCGAGTGGAGCCGGCTAGGTCGGGGAACTTCTTGATTTGCACCAAGGGTGTGAAGGACCCTTTCGAAGTTCCAGAGGGGAGGTGTGATCAGCTTCGAGACGCCTCAGCGGAAATGGGCCTCATCTCGCCTGGAGGGGAGAACCTCCTGGATTTTCTCGAGTTGTGGCAGGTCTTCTCGAGTTACGACTGGGACCTCAGGGACCCGCTCTGGTGGCCTCAGGAAAGCCAGTCCCCATGCGAGTTGCTAGGGGACCTCTCAGGATTCCTCTCCCGTCCATGCCGGGGCCTCAGTCCTAGTGTGGAGTCGGGACCGGAACCTGAGGATTCCTCTCCAGTGTTGCCATGGATCTTGGGGTGCTTCTGAGTCTCCCCAGGGGAGTCAGGCCTCGTCTCGAGTGGGGGCATGCACGTGTGCTTTCCTCCCGAGCTGCAGCAGTAGTGTCACGCTTCCTGTCACGTGGATCAAGGGATCTGTGGCTTTCCCTCGAGGCTGTCCCTCGAGGCTTTCCCACGAGGCTTTCCCACAGGGCTGTGCCACGTGCCACCTTGGTGTGAGTCGATCCTCGGCGTGAAAGACGAGCCGGTGAAGGGAAAAGAGGTTCCTCTGGAATGGACTGAGACATCTGGGGGACTCTTGGAATGGTGGCACGACCCTGGAGTTCATCTCGCCGTTCCTGTTGAGAGGGCCTCCTCTTGAGATGCGACGGGAACGCCGGGAACTCTTTCCTGACGAAGCAGGGAAAGGATCCCTCATCTCGAGCTATGAGGCCGAAACGGGGCTCCTCTGGATGTGGGCGGGACCCTCGTGATTCCTCTCGAGTGGAGACGGCTAAGTTGGGGAACTTCTTGATTTGCACCAAGGGTGTGAAGGACCCTTTCGAAGTTCCAGAGGTGAGGTGTGATCAGCCTCGAGACGCCTCAGCGGAAATGGGCCTCATCTCGCCTGGAGGGGAGAACCTCCTGGATTTTCTCGAGTTGTGGCAGGTCTTCTCGAGTTACGACGGGGACCTCAGGGACCCGCCCTGGTGGCCTCAGGAAAGGCCAGTCCCCATGCGAGTTGCTAGGGGACCCCTCGGGATTCCTCTCCCGTCCATGCCGGGGCCTCAGTCCTTGTGTGGAGTCGGGGCCGGAACCTGAGGATTCCTCTCCAGTGTTGCCATGGATCTTGGGGTGCTTCTGAGTCTCCCCAGGGGAGTCAGGCCTCGTCTCGAGTGGGGGCATGCACGTGCGCTTTCCTCCCGAGCTGCAGCAGTAGTGTCACGCTTCCTGTCACGTGGATCAAGGGATCTGTGGCTTTCCCTCGAGGCTGTCCCTCGAGGCTTTCCCACGAGGCTTTCCCACAGGGCTGTGCCACGTGCCACCTTGGTGTGAGTCGATCCTCGGCGTGAAAGACGAGCCGGTGAAGGGAAAAGAGGTTCCTCTGGAATGGACTGAGACATCTGGGGGACACTTGGAATGGTGGCACGACCCTGGAGTTCCTCTCGCCGTTCCTGTTGAGAGGGCCTCCTCTTGAGATGCGACGGGAACGCCGGGAACTCTTTCCTGACGAAGCAGGGAAAGGATCCCTCATCTCGAGCTATGAGGCCGAAACGGGGCTCCTCTGGATGTGGGCGGGACCCTCGTGATCCTCTCGAGTGGAGACGGCTAAGTTGGGGAACTTCTTGATTTGCACCAAGGGTGTGAAGGACCCTTTCGAAGTTCCAGAGGTGAGGTGTGATCAGCCTGGAGACGCCTCAGCGGAAATGGGCCTCATCTCGCCTGGAGGGGAGAACCTCCTGGATTTTCTCGAGTTGTGGCAGGTCTTCTCGAGTTACGACGGGGACCTCAGGGACCCGCTCTGGTGGCCTCAGGAAGGCCAGTCCCCATGCGAGTTGCTAGGGGACCCCTCGGGATTCCTCTCCCGTCCATGCCGGGGCCTCAGTCCTTGTGTGGAGTCGGGGCCGGAACCTGAGGATTCCTCTCCAGTGTTGCCATGGATCTTGGGGAGCTTCTGAGTCTCCCCAGGGGAGTCAGGCCTCGTCTCGAGTGGGGCATGTACGTGCGCTTTCCTCCCGAGCTGCAGCAGTAGTGTCACGCTTCCTGTCACGTGGATCAAGGGATCTGTGGCTTTCCCTCGAGGCTGTCCCTCGAGGCTTTCCCACGAGGCTTTCCCACAGGCTGTGCCACGTGCCACCTTGGTGTTAGTCGATCCTCGGCGTGAAAGACGAGCTGGTGAAGGGAAAAGAGGTTCCTCTGGAATGGACTGAGACATCTGGGGGACTCTTGGAATGGTGGCACGACCCTGGAGTTCCTCTCGCCGTTCCTGTTGAGAGGGCCTCCTCTTGAGATGCGACGGGAACGCCGGGAACTCTTTCCCGACGAAGCAGGGAAAGGATCCCTCATCTCGAGCTACGAAGTGGAAACGGGGCTCCTCTGGAGTGGGCGGGACCCTCGTGATTCCTCTCGAGTGGAGACGGCTATGTCGGGGAACTTCTTGATTTGCACCAAGGGTGTGAAGGACCCTTTCGAAGTTCCAGAGGTGAGGTGTGATCAGCCTCGAGACGCCTCAGCGGAAATGGGCCTCATCTCGCCTGGAGGGGAGAACCTCCTGGATTTTCTCGAGTTGCGGCAGGTCTTCTCGAGTTACGACGGGGACCTCAGGGACTCGCTCTTGTGGCCTCAGGAAAGGCCAGTCCCCATGCGAGTTGCTAGGGGACCTCTCGGGATTCCTCTCCCGTCCATGCCGGCGCCTCAGTACTTGTGTGGAGTCGGGGCCGGAACCTGAGGATTCCTCTCCAGTGTTGCCATGGATCTTGGGATGCTTGTGAGTCTCCCATGGGAGTCAGGCCTCGTCTCGAGTGGGGGCATGCACGTGCGCTTTCCTCCCGAGCTGCAGCAGTAGTGTCACGCTTCCTGTCACGTGGATCAAGGGATCTGTGGCTTTCCCTCGAGGCTGTCCCTCGAGGCTTTCCCACGAGGCTTTCCCACAGGGCTGTGCCACGTGCCACCTTGTGTGAGTCGATCCTCGGCGTGAAAGACGAGCCGGTGAAGGGAAAAGAGGTTCCTCTGGAATGGACTGAGACATCTGGGGGACTCTTGGAATGGTGGCACGACCCTGGAGTTCCTCTCGCCGTTCCTGTTGAGAGGGCCTCCTCTTGAGATGCGACGGGAACGCCGGGAACTCTTTCCCGACGAAGCAGGGAAAGGATCCCTGATCTCGAGCTACGAGGCGGACACGGGGCTCCTCTGGATGTGGGCGGGACCCTCGTGATTCCTCTCGAGTGGAGACGGCTAAGTTGGGGAACTTCTTGATTTGCACCAAGGGTGTGAAGGACCCTTTCGAAGTTCCAGAGGTGAGGTGTGATCAGCCTCGAGACGCCTCAGCGGAAATGGGCCTCATCTCGCCTGGAGGGGAGAACCTCCTGGATATTCGCGAGTTGTGCAGGTCTTCTCGAATTACGACGGAGACCTCAGGGACCCGCTCTGGTGGCCTCAGGAAAGGCCAGTCCCCATGCGAGTTGCTAGGGGACCCCTCGGGATTCCTCTCCCGTCCATGCCGGGGCCTCAGTCCTTGTGTGGAGTCGGGGCCGGAACCTGAGGATTCCTCTCCAGTGTTGCCATGGATTTCGGGGTGCTTCTGAGTCTCCCCAGGGGAGTCAGGCCTCGTCTCGAGTGGGGCATGCACGTGCGCTTTCCTCCCGAGCTGCAGCAGTAGTGTCACGCTTCCTGTCACGTGGATCAAGGGATCTGTGGCTTTCCCTCGAGGCTGTCCCTCGAGGCTTTTCCACGAGGCTTTCCCACAGGGCTGTGCCACGTGCCACCTGGGTGTTAGTCGATCCTCGGCGTGAAAGACGAGCTGGTGAAGGGAAAGAGGTTCCTCTGGAATGGACTGAGACATCTGGGGGACTCTTGGAATGGTGGCACGACCCTGGAGTTCCTCTCGCCGTTCCTGTTGAGAGGGCCTCCTCTTGAGATGCGACGGGAACGCCGGAACTCTTTCCCGACGAAGCAGGGAAAGGATCCCTCATCTCGAGCTACGAAGTGGAAACGGGGCTCCTCTGGATGTGGGCGGGACCCTCGTGATTCCTCTCGTGTGGAGACGGCTATGTCGGGGAACTTCTTGATTTGCACCAAGGGTGTGAAGGACCCTTTCGAAGTTCCAGAGGTGAGGTGTGATCAGCCTCGAGACGCCTCAGCGGAAATGGGCCTCATCTCGCCTGGAGGGGAGAACCTCCTGGATTTTCTCGAGTTGCGGCAGGTCTTCTCGAGTTACGACGGGGACCTCAGGGACCCGCTCTGGTGGCCTCAGGAAAGGCCAGTCTCCATGCGAGTTGCTAGGGACCTCTCGGGATTCCTCTCCCGTCCATGCCGGGGCCTCAGTCCTTGTGTGGAGTCGGGGCCGGAACCTGAGGATTCCTCTCCAGTGTTGCCATGGATCTTGGGGTGCTTCTGAGTCTCCCCAGGGGAGTCAGGCCTCGTCTCGAGTGGGGGCATGCACGTGCGCTTTCCTCCCGAGCTGCAGCAGTAGTGTCACGCTTCCTGTCACGTGGATCAAGGGATCTGTGGCTTTCCCTCGAGGCTGTCCCTCGAGGCTTTCCCACCAGGCTTTCCCACAGGGCTGTGCCACGTGCCACCTTGGTGTGAGTCGATCCTCGGCGTGAAAGACGAGCCGGTGAAGGGAAAAGAGGTTCCTCTGGAATGGACTGAGACATCTGGGGGACACTTGGAATGGTGGCACGACCCTGGAGTTCCTCTCGCCGTTCCTGTTGAGAGGGCCTCCTCTTGAGATGCGACGGGAACGCCGGGAACTCTTTCCTGACGATGCAGGGAAAGGATTCCTCATCTCGAGCTATGAGGCCGAAACGGGGCTCCTCTGGATGTGGGCGGGACCCTCGTGATTCCTCTCGAGTGGAGACGGCTAAGTTGGGGAACTTCTTGCTTTGCACCAAGGGTGTGAAGGACCCTTTCGAAGTTCCAGAGGTGAGGTGTGATCAGCCTGGAGACGCCTCAGCGGAAATGGGCCTCATCTCGCCTGGAGGGGAGAACCTCCTGGATTTTCTCGAGTTGTGGCAGGTCTTCTCGAGTTACGACGGGGACCTCAGGGACCCGCTCTGGTGGCCTCAGGAAAGGCCAGTCCCAATGCGAGTTGCTAGGGGACCCCTCGGGATTCCTCTCCCGTCCATGCCGGGGCCTCAGTCCTTGTGTGGAGTCGGGGCCGGAACCTGAGGATTCCTCTCCAGTGTTGCCATGGACCTTGGGTGCTTCTGAGTCTCCCCAGGGAATCAGGCCTCGTCTCGAGTGGGGGCATGTACGTGCGCTTTCCTCCCGAGCTGCAAGCAGTAGTGTCACGCTTCCTGTCACGTGGATCAAGGGATCTGTGGCTTTCCTCGAGGCTGTCCCTCGAGGCTTTCCCACGAGGCTTTCCCACAGGGCTGTGCCACGTGCCACCTTGGTGTTAGTCGATCCTCGGCGTGAAAGACGAGCTGGTGACAGGAAAAGAGGTTCCTCTGGAATGGACTGAGACATCTGGGGGACTCTTGGAATGGTGGCACGACCCTGGAGTTCCTCTCGCCGTTCCTGTTGAGAGGGCCTCCTCTTGAGATGCGACGGGAACGCCGGGAACTCTTTCCCGACGAAGCAGGGAAAGGATCCCTCATCTCGAGCTACGAAGTGGAAACGGGGCTCCTCTGGATGTGGGCGGGACCCTCGTGATTCCTCTCGAGTGGAGACGGCTAGGTCGGGGAACTTCTTGATTTGCACCAAGGGGTGAAGGACCCTTTCGAAGTTCCAGAGGTGAGGTGTGATCAGCCTCGAGACGCCTCAGCGGAAATGGGCCTCATCTCGCCTGGAGGGGAGAACCTCCTGGATTTTCTCGAGTTGCGGCAGGTCTTCTCGAGTTACGACTGGGACCTCAGGGACCCGCTCTGGTGGCCTCAGGAAAGGCCAGTCCCCATGCGAGTTGCTAGGGGACCTCTCGGGATTCCTCTCCCGTCCATGCCGGGGCCTCAGTCCTTGTGTGAGTCGGGGCCGGAACCTGAGGATTCCTCTCCAGTGTTGCCATGGATCTTGGGGTGCTTCTGAGTCTCCCCAGGGGAGTCAGGCCTCGTCTCGAGTGGGGGCATGCACGTGCGCTTTCCTCCCGAGCTGCAGCAGTAGTGTCACGCTTCCTGTCACGTGGATCAAGGGATCTGTGGCTTTCCCTCGAGGCTGTCCCTCGAGGCTTTCCCACGAGGCTTTCCCACAGGGCTGTGCCACGTGCCACCTTGGTGTGAGTCGATCCTCGGCGTGAAAGACGAGCTGGTGAAGGGAAAAGAGGTTCCTCTGGAATGGACTGAGACATCTGTGGGACTCTTGGAATGGTGGCACGACCCTGGAGTTCCTCTCGCCGTTCCTGTTGAGAGGGCCTCCTCTTGAGATGCGACGGCAACGCCGGGAACTCTTTCCGACGAAGCAGGGAAAGGATCCCTCATCTCGAGCTACGAAGCGGAAACGGGGCTCCTCTGGATGTGGCGGGACCCTCGTGATTCCTCTTGAGTGGAGACGGCTAGGTCGGGGAACTTCTTGATTTGCACCAAGGGTGTGAAGGACCCTTTCGAAGTTCCAGAGGTGAGGTGTGATCAGCCTCGAGACGCCTCAGCGGAAATGGGCCTCATCTCGCCTGGAGGGGAGAACCTCCTGGATTTTCTCGAGTTGCGGCAGGTCTTCTCGAGTTACGACTGGGACCTCAGGGACCCGCCCTGGTGGCCTCAGGAAAGGCCAGTCCCCATGCGAGTTGCTAGGGGACCTCTCGGGATTCCTCTCCCGTCCATGCCAGGGCCTCAGTCCTTGTGTGGAGTCGGGGCCGGAACCTGAGGATTCCTCTCCAGTGTTGCCATGGATCTTGGGGTGCTTCTGAGTCTCCCCAGGGGAGTTAGGCCTCGTCTCGAGTGGGGGCATGCACGTGCGCTTTCCTCCCGAGCTGCAGCAGTAGTGTCACGCTTCCTGTCACGTGGATCAAGGGATCTGTGGCTTTCCCTCGAGGCTGTCCCTCGAGGCTTTCCCACGAGGCTTTCCCACAGGGCTGTGCCACGTGCCACCTTGGTGTGAGTCGATCCTCGGCGTGAAAGACGAGCCGGTGAAGGGAAAGAGGTTCCTCTGGAATGGACTGAGGACATCTGGGGGACTCTTGGAATGGTGGCACGACCCTGGAGTTCCTCTCGCCGTTCCTGTTGTGAGGGCCTCCTCTTGAGATGCGACGGGAACGCCGGGAACTCATTCCCGACGAAGCAGGGAAAGGATCCCTCATCTCGAGCTACGAGGCGGAAACGGGGCTCCTCTGGATGTGGGCGGGACCCTCGTGATTCCTCTCGAGTGGAGACGGCTAGGTCGGGGAACTTCTTGATTTGCACCAAGGGTGTGAAGGACCCTTTCGAAGTTCCAGAGGTGAGGTGTGATCAGCCTCGAGACGCCTCAGCGGAATGGGCCTCATCTCGCCTGGAGGGGAGAACCTCCTGGATTTTCTCGAGTTGTGGCAGGTCTTCTCGAGTTACGACGGGGACCTCAGGGACCCGCTCTGGTGGCCTCAGGAAAGGCAGTCCCCATGCGAGTTGCTAGGGGACCTCTCGGGATTCCTCTCCCGTCCATGCCGGGGCCTCAGTCCTTGTGTGGATTCGGGGCCGGAACCTGAGGATTCCTCTCCAGTGTTGCCATGGATCTTGGGGTGCTTCTGAGTCTCCCCAGGGAGTCAGGCCTCGTCTCGATTGGGGCATGCACGTGCGCTTTCCTCCCGAGCTGCAGCAGTAGTGTCACGCTTCCTGTCACGTGGATCAAGGATCTGTGCTTTCCCTCGAGGCTGTCCCTCGAGGCTTTCCCACGAGGCTTTCCCACAGGGCTGTGCCACGTGCCACCTTGGTGTGAGTCGATCCTCGGCGTGAAAGACGAGCCGGTGAAGGGAAAAGAGGTTCCTCTGGAATGGACTGACACATCTGGGGGACTCTTGAATGGGGCACGACCCTGGAGTTCCTCCTCGCCGTTCCTGTTGAGAGGGCCTCCTCTTGAGATGCGACGGGAACGCCGGGAACTCTTTCCTGACGAAGCAGGGAAGGATCCCTCATCTCGAGCTATGAGGCCGAAACGGGGCTCCTCTGGATGTGGGCGGGACCCTCGTGATTCTCTCGAGTGGAGACGGCTAAGTTGGGGAACTTCTTGCTTTGCACCAAGGGTGTGAAGGACCCTTCGAAGTTCCAGAGGTGAGGTGTGATCAGCCTGGAGACGCCTCAGCGGAAATGGACCTCATCTCGCCTGGAGGGGAGAACCTCCTGGATTTTCTCGAGTTGTGGCAGGTCTTCTCGAGTTACGACGGGGACCCGCAGAGACCCGCTCTGGTGGCCTCAGGAAAGGCCAGTCCCCATGCGAGTTCTAGGGGACCCCTCGGGATTCCTCTCCCGTCCATGCCGGGGCCTCATTCCTTGTGTGGAGTCTGGGCCGGAACCTGAGGATTCCTCTCCAGTGTTGCCATGGATCTTGGGTGCTTCTGAGTCTCCCAAGGGAGTCAGGCCTCGTCTCGAGTGGGGGCATGCACGTGCGCTTTCCTCCCGAGCTGCAGCAGTAGTGTCACGCTTCCTGTCACGTGGATCAAGGGATCTGTGGCTTTCCCTCGAGGCTGTCCCTCGAGGCTTTCCCACGAGGCTTTCCCACAGGGCTGTGCCACGTGCCACCTTGGTGGTTCGATCCTCGGCGTGGAAAGACGAGCTGGTGAAGGGAAAAGAGGTTCCTCTGGAATGGACTGAGACATCTGGGGGACTCTTGGAATGGTGGGCACGACCCTGGAGTTCCTCTCGCCGTTCCTGTTGAGAGGGGCCTCCTCTTGAGATGCGACGCAACGCCGGGAACTCTTTCCCGACGAAGCAGGGAAAGGATCCCTCATCTCGAGCTACGAAGCGGAAACGGGGCTCCTCTGGATGTGGGCGGGACCCTCGTGATTCCTCTCGAGTGGAGACGGCTAGGTCGGGGAACTTCTTGATTTGCACCAAGGGTGTGAAGGACCCTTTCGAAGTTCCAGAGGTGAGGTGTGATCAGCCTCGAGACGCCTCAGCGGAAATGGGCCTCATCTCGCCTGGAGGGGAGAACCTCCTGGATTCTTTCCTCGAGTTGCGGCAGGTCTTCTCGAGTTACGACTGGGACCTCAGGGACCCGCTCTGGTGGCTCAGGAAAGGCCAGTCCCCATGCGAGTTGCTAGGGGACCTCTCGGATCCTCTCCCGTCCATGCCGGGGCCTCAGTCCTTGTGTGGAGTCGGGGCCGGAACCTGAGGATTCTCTCCAGTGTTGCCATGGATCTTGGGGTGCTTCTGAGTCTCCCCAGGGGAGTTAGGCCTCGTCTCGAGTGGGGGCATGCGCGTGCGCTTTCCTCCCGAGCTGCAGCAGTAGTGTCACGCTTCCTGTCACGTGGATCAAGGGATCTGTGGCTTTCCCTCGAGGCTGTCCCTCGAGGCTTTCCCACGAGGCTTTCCCACAGGGCTGTGCCACGTGCCACCTTGGTGTAGTCGATCCTCGGCGTGAAAGACGAGCCGGTGAAGGGAAAAGAGGTTCCTCTGGAATGGACTGAGACATCTGGGGGACTCTTGGAATGGTGGCACGACCCTGGAGTT
>NW_026292280.1:0-21753 GCF_023091745.1 Budorcas taxicolor | reverse complement strand
GGACGACAACCTAATCATCACATTTCTATTAACGAATCCCATGGTACCTTGGGCAAGGAAACTTTTCCTCACGTAGAGGCTGGGCCCGTAAACCAAGTGTGTAGGCTTGGAACTAGGTCTCCGTCGCTCCGGTGCCCATAACTTTTGATCCGTAAGGAGTTACGCGGCACACAGCATACCGTTGGAAAACTCTTCGAGAGCTCTACGACAGAGGTTGTAGGCCTGCTCGGCTTGCACTTATTTTCAGAGACCAAAATTGAACTTCTTCATCAGTTTCGGACACTTTTCTTCTTTTGCGCTGTTTTTTCCATCCCGGATCATACGTCGTGAGCCGCGAAAAGGGCGACAACCTAATCCATCACTTTTCTTTTACCGAATCCCATGGCACGTTGGGCAAGACAACTTCGCCTCACGTAGAGGCTGGGCCTGCAAACTGAGGGCATGGGGCTTGGGACCAAGACTCCGTCACTCCGGTGCCCATAACTTTTGATCCGTAAGGAGTTACGCGGCGTACAACATACTGTTGGAAAGCTCTTCGAGAAATCTACAATGGGATAGTAGGCTTGCTTGGCTGCGCCTATTTTCAGAGGTTAAAATCAAACTTTTTCATCAGTTTTGGTACACTTTTCTTCTTTTGCGCTGCTTTTCTGTCCCAGATCGTACGTCGTGAGCCGCGAAAAGGATGACAACCTAATCCATCACATTTCTATTACCGAATCCCACGGTACCTTAGGCAAGGCAACTTTCCTCACGTAGAGGCTGGGCCCGCGAACCGAGTACGTGGGGCTTGGGTCTAGGTCTCCGTCGCTTCGTGCCCATAACTTTTGATCCGTAAGGAGGTACACGGCGCACAACATACTGTTGGAAAGCTCTTCGAGAAATCTACAATGGGGTTAGTAGGCCTGCTTGGCTGCTCCTATTTTCAGAGGCTAAAATCAAACTTTTTCATCAGTTTTGGGACACTTTTCTTCTTTTGTGCTATTTTTTCGTCTCAGATCGTACGTCGTGAGCCGCGAAAAGGACGACAACCTAATCCATCACATTTTTATTACTGAATCCCATGGCACCTTGGCAAGACAACTTCACCTCACGTAAGGCTAGGCCCGCAAACCGAGAGCTTGGGTCTTGGGACCAGGTCGCCGTCGTTTCGGTGCCAATAACTTTTGATCCGTAAGGAGTTACGCGGCGCACAACATACCATTGGAAAGCTCTCCGAGAGCTCTACGATGGGGGCAACAAGCATGCTCAGCTACGCCTATTTTCGGAGACCAAAATTGAACGTTATCATCAATTTTGGGACACTTTTCTTCTTTTGCGCTATTTTTCCGTCCCGGATCATATGTCGTGAGCCGCGAAAAGGACGACAACCTAATTAATCACATTTCTATTACCAAATCCCATGGCACCTTAGGCAAGACAACTTCGCCTGACGTAGAGGTTTGGGCCCGCAAACCGAGGGCGTGGGGCTTGGGACCAGGTCTCCGTCACTCCGGTGCCCATAACTTTTGATCCGTAAGGAGTTACACGGCGTACGACATACCGTTAGAAAGCTCTCTGAGAGCTCTACGACGGGGGTAGCAAGCCTGCTCAGCTGCTCCTATTTTCAGAGACCAAAATTGAATGTTTTCATCAGTTTTGGGACACTTTTCTTCATTTGCACTGTTTTTCCATCCCGGATCGTACGTCGTTAGCAATGAAAAGCACGACAAACTAATCCATCACATTTCTATTGCCGAATTCTATGGCACCTTGGGCAAGACAACTTCGCCTCACATAAGGCTGGGCTCGTAAACCGAGAGCTAGTTGAGCATATAAATGAGGAGAGTAAGATTTTCATATAGCTAAGATGGAAATGAATTAGAGTCATGATGACCCGAGAGACTGCTGTTAGACAACCGTGTTTATGTGCACCGTTTCACGTCTAGAAACTAGCGGTTGGTAGACTTGGAATCGTGGTCGTTGAATAGAGGGTGGATTTTGTAGTGATAGTTAAATGAGTGGTTGATTACTTTTGAAGTTCTATTTGGTTATGATTGAAGGATGGTCTCGTGGTCATAATTCTTATATTGATACAACCTTAAAGTTATCTCGTGTAAGTATCTTATGAGCTCGATCATTTCGGTACCCATTTATAGTCCTAAGATTGTTGTTGAACGGTTGGTAACCTAGTGGAGCATTGATATCACTTACATGGCAATGAACCCAGCTTAGTAACATTAATGTTGAAGATATATTGGCGGGCATTAAGTGTTCGAAGGAATGACTAGATCGCTAAGTGAGTAGGACCATTGTCTTCTTAAGTATGACGTAACCTTGGATTGAGATGAGTGGAATTTATTTAAGGTTGAAACTATTCGTCTTAGGAGTTTTGGATAAGATTGAAAGAAATTTTGAAGCCTCGAGACGTGAAAATAGAGATTTGAATAAGAAAATAGATTGCAGATCACAAGCTGATGAAGCTTACTTGAAAAGTTGAACTAGTGCCACATGATTAGTTTACCCATGCAATTTCAATGGCATTTGTTGATGGTACTTAATAAACCTTAGAATTCGAGTTTAATGAATCTCAACGGTCTTTCTCGTTGATTACGAGCGTGAAGGTTAACAAAGCCGAAAAAGGAGGTTAGTGAATAGGAGCCTGTAATCGGGAGACTAGTCATTAGAAGATTTGCTAATCTAATGTACCTACGAGATAAGAAGGGCTATGATACCATCGATAGATGACGATTTGAGATGGATTAGTTGTTTGGTGCGTTCTTCCTGAAAAATAGAGTCGTATTGTGGAAATGACCCATAACATGTGTATGTCCTAGGTGTTAACAATTTTGAAGCTAGTTGATAGAATATGTAAATCGGATATAGACCTATCATCTTGAAATTAGTGTATATAACCATAAGATCGCAGTATTATTGTGATATTCCTTTTGAGGTATGGATGCGAGATTGATACAAGATGAGTCATGATTTTGGAGTTATAGTTATATGGTTAGAATACCGATGCAGCTTTGATGATTATGTTTGGAGATTCTAACCTTAGTTAATGAACTTGACCTTAAGATCAATTGGAGAATAGAGTCGTTCAAAGAAACGAACTATGAATGTAGAGGTCACACCGAATTAAATGATTGGAGGAACGTAGGAAGCGAATTGGTTGTGGTATGAGGGATCACTGAACACGAGATGGCCTAGAGTGGGAAATAATAAAGGTCAGAATCCGTTTAAATGACCTCAAAAAGTAAGAATGAATTTCGGGACGAAATTCTTTTAAGGAGGGGGAGGATGTGAGGCCCGACCCCGAATAACGTATGTTACCTCGATTTACGTGCCTTGTCTTGGTTCTCGTGCATGCTTCGTCATTCGTGCCTTGACCTAGAATTATGTGCCCTAATCTTCGACTTACGTGCCCTAACCTTGAATTGCGTGTCTTAATCTAGGTTTAAGAGTCGTACCTCGATTTACGTGCATTGCATTGAATTATGTGCCTTGCATCGGTTTACGTGCATTCACTTAGGATTGCGTGCATTAGTCTTGAAGTACGTGCCTTAGTCATGAAGTATGTGTTTACCTCGTAGTTCGTGTCTATCACGCCCTAACCCGGCCTATGAAGGTTAGACTAGGGTGTGATCTAAACATTCAGGTAATATCACATACTTAACTGTTTATAAAGATTTAACACTTAACGTTTTGGCCTAAACTCCAAAATTTTTCGGTAAACCGGCAGCATAACGGCTGTAATTGGGCTCTTTGGTTTGACCTAATTTCTCTAAACGCCTCAATTATTCCAATCATTAATTCAATTCCATTAAGGACTCCTATTTGTCACCAACCGATTTGCCTACTAGTTTATCTTGAAAGTCTCGTTTGGTTAATAAGCCTAACATGATAACTATGTCCCGTTTATTTGTCAATTTCCTATCATGCAAGTACCTATTATCCTTTAGTTTGCAAATGAGCACCTAAGTGAAATTAGATAGAATTAACTTAGTTGATTGTTCATCTAGTGGTTTGAATGCCTACGATAACTACTAATGAAGAAAATGAAAGCAAACAACCAAATAAAAGCTCGTCCGGTTATAGATAGTACAATCCCAGAATTAGACCCAAATTACAACGAGGTCATTTACATCAATAAAATGAATAGTTACAATCAAACACAACATCCATATAGCAACCACTTTCAGGTAAGACACAAAAGCACGTAGGGACAGGCAATCACTCCAAGGAATCATCGATAGGCACATTGTCCTCGGGTACCTGTACCTGTTCTTCTTCACCTGTGATAAAAAGAGGGTGAGTGCTTATGAAACTCAGCGAGGGGGAACGAGAAATACGTTTTGAAACTCATTTTCCCAGTTCAATTTATGAAAATCCCTTTTTCAAACATGAATATTATAGTAAAATCAAGTAAAGGAACAGAAATACCAGTCTTTCCTCCCCGAGGTTCTCTAGAAACCAAGCGAGAGTACTTATACACACAATAAAAGGATACGGTGAGCGGTTGCTCTCAATTTCAATTTCGATACAATTGTTGCGGCCGACTTCAATAATCCCCTTATCGCTCCCAATTGGGTGTACTCCGGATGTACCCCGAAACCTACAACCCAACTCTCCAAGGGTGGAATGCCAAGCGCGAGAGGGAATTGGACCATGGTAGTCACGGGAGCACCGGCAAGCCCTATGCCGCCCGACATTCGTGAAACGCTACCATGCCACAATGAAAGGTTGCAACCTCGTATGCAATGCACATTTATGTCATTTAACATTTCACATTAGGAGGTCAACAAAGTAGGTTTCCTCCAAGCAAGTATATGATCACATTTTGACATATTGGCATATAAGGCATTGTAAGAACATATAATCATTTCATATATTCATTTGAAAGCAATTAAAATTTAACGGGCAGCCAAGTAATCATGTTCAAATAAACCATTGAATATCTTTTAACAATTCACATTAAGAGGACAACAAAGTAGGTTGCCTCCGAGCAATTTCAAGATCACATATTGCCAAGTAAACGAACGAGGCATGCTTGACATGAAATTTCACTTGTAGAACACATAGAGTCATATGAACATTAAACGGGCAGCCATGTAACATATGCAAGTCAAGCCATATAACTCATTTCGAAGTCCACGTAATCAAGTGATACGATTATTCAACATGCAATGACCAAAATCACATTTGAAGTTATAAGACATTTACGGGCAGCCCACTAAGCATATAATTCCCACACAATGTCCAATTGATCAATACTTAGCAAAACTACCTAGTCATTAGGGTTTCCATGTCATGTATATTCGTGCAATTTGAGCCTCAACCCAAACTCAAAGTCAATCTCAAACCATGCATCATTTAATTCAACATCCTCAAACATTCAAAACAGTCCACACAACATCCCGTAGCTATAATCCCAAGAATTTAATTCAACAAGAGGAGTCACAAACAATTTTCTAAGCACAACATTAAGTGAAACCCTTACTGCAATAGTCTGTCTTCTCACAATCAATCGGATAAGCAAACAATCTCCAAATTCAGTGAATAAGATGTCAAATTACATCTTAAGAAGTTAAATAAAATCAGAAACAAACCTTGCATCAATTGGAGTTCGGGATCATTAGATATAGCCGAAACAGTGGAATAGCACAAAACTGTCCAGATTTGCACACTTTTCAGAAATTGACATTTTTGAGGTCCTTAGGGTCAGTTTTAGCCTTGGTCCATTTCTGACAAAATTGTCCAGAACTAAAAAATATAGCAGCACACCAAATTTCATGCATTTTGGACATCATTTACAAAGTCAAATATGGTTCGTTCCACAAGTTCAGTGCATCTGCCCAAAACCTGCTTCAGTTTTTCCAGATTTCCAGATTTGGTCACATTTTAAAGATTTGCCATTTTGAGGACCTTAGAGTCAAAATTAGCTTCGTCCTATTTCTGGGAAAAATGTTCAAAACTGTCCAAACTAGTCACCTACAAATTTTCAAGCATTTTCAACATCATTTTCCTAGCTAAACTTACCTCGAACATACTGGTCAGAGAGCTGTCAACAATTTCGACTTCACCTAGCATCATTTCCAAGCCAAGATCTTGCCATGCATGGTTGTTTAAGCTTATGAACGACCATATAGCTCAAGTACAGAAGCAAATACACACATCTATGAGCATGCATGTGAATTTTTGAAGAGTTTTCAAAAGGTTTTAACCCTCACCTTTGCAATCAACCCAAAAAATGCTCAAAACCTTGTTGAAGCTCAAATCTCTTCTTCTTCTTGCTTAGCCGAGATTCCAACTAGCTTTTCTCTATTTTTCCTAGCTTAGTGATCAATCTCTTAGCACATGCATGAGGTTAGAACAAGAAGAAAATAAATGGAAGCTTTAAAAACTCACCAAGGCCCGAAAATGGTGACTCAAAATGCTTGCATGTGTGTTTCTTGCATCCTAGCTTGCTTGGGTGAGTTTCTTTGCTTGTGGTTTGTATTGATGCACCATAGGATGATGAAGATGAGCTAAGAGGTGGAGAGAACTCAGCCAAAACCGAAATGGAGAGAGAGAGTGAGAGGGAGAGAGAGAAAATGTGAGGAAAGTGAGAGAAATGAGAGAAAAATGAGGCTTTTGCAAAAGTTGATGCATATGTTGGCCTTGGGCATTCAAAAATTCAGATTTGTGTCATCTTTTGAATTGTTTTAACATGTGTGTAGAGAATGTTGGGTATTTAGGGATTTTAGGTAGAATATAATATAGGATATGTTTAGAGGTTTGTGAGATTTTGTCATGTAGTGAGTTTAAAATATAATATTTAGGTGTTAGTGGATTTTGTAGAGATTTGAATTAGGATTATAATAATAGTTAGTGGTGTTTGTAGGATTATTTTATAGTCTAGTACTTTGTGTAGGATTCTTTATTGATTAGCGTGCGGGCACGCTTTCCTAAGTCTAGGGCACGCACTACGAGACACACACAGAAATCAATACATGGCACGAATCACGAGGTAGACATGAACTATGAGGTAAGACACGGACTTCAAGACTAATGCACGCAATCCTAGGTGAATGCACGTAAACCAGTGCAAGGCACGTAATTCAATGTAATACACGCAAATCGAGGTACGACTCTAAAACCTAGGTTAAGGTATGCAGTTCAAGGTTAGGGCACACGAAACGAGGTAATGCACGTACATCGAGGTCAGGGCACGTATCTTTAGGAATCGCACGTGAGTCGGCGATTAGGGCACACTATTCTAGGTCAAGGCACGTATGACAAGGTATGCATGAAAACCAAGACAGGACACGTAATCCAAGGTCGGTCATATAATTAAGGGTCTATGGCACGCAAATCAAGGTAACACATGTTATTCGGGGTCGGGCCTCACAGTGTCCACCTCTTGATTCGTGCCCCGTATTGATTTCGGTGCGTGCCTCGTAGTGCGTATCCTAAACCTCGAACTGTGTGCCTACACGCTAACCAAATAAAGAATCCTACACAAAGCACTAGACACTAAAATAATCCTATACAATCCACTAACCAATATTATATTCCTAATTCAAATTCTCTACAAAATCCACTAACTATTATTAAATTACTAATTCAACCCACTAGAAGACAAAATCTCACAAAAAGCTAGACATTCCTTATTCTTTATTCCTTATTCTTTTTGCACTTTCAAGACACAATTAAATAATGATAAAAAAATTGACAAAAAATCAGAATTTTTATAGCCTTGGCCGACCACTATGTGGTGTCTTTGCATGCATGCTCAATTCAAATTGGTTCTAGACAAGTTATGACAAAAGCACTTATCAAATGCATAAAAAAATTTGCTCCAAACCTCCTCAATTCTCCACCTTGCTCGACCAAACACACCTTGCCCATGCTAGCAATTTTAAATTATACCTTGAAGACACAAAAAGGCTGAATCATCAAGCTCAAGGCCGACCAAATGCTTGAAGAAATGCAAAAGCTTCACTCTTTGTCATTCTTTGTCATTTCTTCTTTTTTTCCTCTCATCTTCTCTCTCTCCCTCTCATTTTTCTCTCTCTCTCGGCCTTGCCTGAGTTTCTCACCTTCCTAGCTCATCTTCATCATCCTATGGTTATTCAAGGCAAGCCCAAGCAAATGAACTCAACCAAGCTAGCTAGGTTGCGAGAAAACTCACATGCAAGCTCTTGAGTCTTCATTTCGGCCCTAGGTGAGTTACTAAGCTTCCATTTCTTTTCTTCTTGTTCTAACCACATGCATGTACTAAGAGCTTGGTCACTAAGCTAGGAAAAATAGAGAAAACCAAGTTGGAATCTCGGCTAGGCAAAGAAGAAGAAGAAAATTGTGCTCCAACAAGTTTTTGTGCATCTTCTTGTTGATTTGCTAAGGTGAGGGCTAAAACCTTTTGAAAAATCCTTCAAAAATCCACATGCATGCTCTTAAATGTATGTATTTGCTTCTGTACTTGAGTTATTTGTGTGTTCATAAGCTTCTTCAACCATGCATGGCAAGATTTTGGCTTGAAAGTGATGATAGGTGAAATCGGATTATGTGACAGTTCTCTGACTTGTTGTTTCGAGGTGAGTTTGGCTAGGCAAATGATGTTGAAACTGCATGAAAATTGGTAGGTGACTAGTTTTGTAGTTTTGAACATGTTTTGCAGAAATAGGCCGAAGCTAATTTCGACTCTAAGGTCCTCAAAATGGCAAATCATTAAAATGTGTCCAAATCTGGAAATCTGAAAAAATGAAGCAGGTTTTGGCAGATGCACTGATCTTGTAGAACGAACCAGATTTGACTTAGTCAATGATATCCAAAATCCATGACATTTGATGTGCTACTAGATTTTTCAGTTCTGGACATTTTTGTCAGAAATGGACTAAGGCTAAATCTGACCCTAAGGACCTCAAAAATGTCAATTATCGAAATGTGTGCAAATCTGGACAGTTTTGTGCTATCCCACTGTTTCGGCTATAACTAATGATCCCGAGCTCCAAATGATGCAAGATTTGTTCCTGACTTTAGTTCACTTCTTAAGATTTAATTTGACATCTTATTCACTAGAATTAGAGATTTTTTGCTTGTCTTAATGATTGTGGGAATACAGCCTATTGCAGTGAGGGTTTCACTTGGTTATATGCTTAGAAAAATTGTTGTAACTTCTCTTGTGGTATTAATTGCTTGGGATTGTGGCATTGGGATGTTGTGTGGACTGTTTTGAGTACTTGGGGATGTTTGAATTAATTGATGCATGGCTTGAGGTTGATTTTGAGTTGATTTAGGGTTTAATCACACGGGTAAGTACGAAATAGAAATCCTAATGACTAGGTAGGCTTGCTAAGTGTTGATCATTTGGATATTGTGTGGAATTATATGCTTAGTAGGCTGCCCGTAGATACCCTTATAACCTTAAATGTGATTTTGATCATTGCATGTTGACAAATAGGCTTTTCTTGCATCCGAACCCACGTAGATGTTGTTGCATGTTGAATAATCTTATCACTTGATTACGTGGACTTCGAAATGAGTTATATGGCTTGATTTACATGTGTTACATGGCTGCCCGTTTAATGTTCATATAACTCTATATGCCTTTCAAGTGAAATTACTTGTCTTATCGTGCCTTGCTTGTTTACTTGTCAATGTGCAATCTTATGACTGTTCGGAGGCAACCTACTTTGTTGTCCTCCTAATGTGATATATTAAATGTCATAAATGTGCATTGCATACAAGGTTGCAACCTTTCATTTCGGCATGGTAGCGATCACGCACACCGGGCAGCATCGGGCTTGCCGGTGCACCCGTGACTACCATGGTCCCATTCCCTCTCTCGCTTGAGGGCTAGACTTCCTCGGAGAGTTGGGTCGTAGGATTTTGAGGTACATCCGGAGTACACCCACTTGGCATGTTATGGGGATGATTTGAAGTCGGCCGCAACAACTAATTCTGGAAATCAACTGAGAGCAAAAGCTCACTGTATCCTTTTTACTATGTGTATAAGTACTCTCGCTTGGTTCCTAGAGAACTTCGAGGAGGAAAGACGGGTAATTGTGTTCCTTTACTTTTGTATTATTATTCAGTACTTAATTGTGTTATATTCATGCTTGAAAATTGATTTTCATAAGTTGAACCGGAAAATGAGTTTCATAACCTATTTATCGTTCCCCCTCGCTGAGTTCATAAAGACTCACCCTCTTTTATCATCTCAGGTGAAGAAGATCAAGAACAGGTACTCGAGGACGGTGTGCCTAACGATGATTCCTTTGAGTGATTGCCTGTCTTGTGTGCTTTGCATGATTATGGCTACTTGTGAACTCTATGCTACTTGAGGACTATTTCTTTTATGTTGCTTGTTGTTTGTAATGTAAAAGACCCCCGTTGTAATTTGGGGTCTAATTTTGGGTTGTACTGATATTAACTAGACAGACACTTGACACTACTATGATCGTTTTGCTATTATTACTGCTAGAATCTATAATAGGATTATGAAGTATTAGGTAAAGGCTAAGTAAAATGAACCAACTAAATCTTAAGCAGGTACACGTTATTGAGCTAAGATCAACAGGTACTTTTGTAACGAGAATTAACAAACGAACGAGACATTAGGACAACCAGTAGGCATTTCAATTGATGATAAATAGTAATCTTAGTTAGAAATGAATTTGAGATGGTCAATTTTTTAGGCGTTTAGAGAATTAGGTCAAACCAAAGAACCCAATTACAGCCGTTATGCTGCCGGTTTTCCGGAAAATTTCGGAGTTTAGGCCAAAATATTAAGTGTTAAATCTTCATAAACCGTAAGTATATGATTTGACTCGAATGTTGGGTCACACCCTAGTCTAACCTTTATAGGTCGAGTTGGGGCGTGACAGCTGCTCCTGTTTTCGGGGCCCAAAATCAAATTTTTCATCAGTTTTTGGACACTTTTTTTCTTTTGCGGTGTTTTTCCATCTCGGATCGTACTTCGTGAGCCGCGAAAAGCACGACAACCTAATCCATCACATTTCTATTACCGAATCTCAAGGCACCATGGGCAAGACAACTTTTCCTTACGTAGAGGTTGGGCCAACAAACCGAGGGCGTGGGGCATGGGACCAGATCTCCATCGCTCATGTGCCCATAACTTTTGATCTGTAAGGAGTTACGCAGCGCACAGCATACCGTTGGAAAGCTCTCCAAGAGCTCTACAATGCGAGCAGCAAGCTTGCTTGGCTGCGCCTATTTTTGGAGCTCCAAATCGAATGTTTTTATCTGTTTCAGGACACTTTTCTTCTTTTGCGCTATTTTTCCATCCCGGATCGTACGTCGTGAGCCGCGAAAAACACAACAACCTAATCCATCACATTTCTATTACCGAATCCCATGGCACCTTGGGCAAGACAACTTCGCCTCACGTAAGGCTGGGCCCGCAAACTGAGAGCTTGAGGTTTGGGACCAGGTCTCCGTCGCTCTGGTGCCCATAACTTTTGATCCTTAAGGAGTTACGCGGCGCACAACATACCTTTGGAAAGCTCTCCAAGAGCTCTACATCAAGAGTAGATAGCTTGCTCGGCTGTGCCTATTTTCGGAGCCCAAAATCGAACGTTTTCATCAGTTTTGGGACACTTTTCTTCTTTTACGCTATTTTTCCGTCCCGGATCGTACGTCGTGAGCCGCAAAAATCACGACAACCTAATCCATCACATTTCTATTACCGAATCCCAAAGCACCTTGGGCAAGACGACTTCGCCTCACGTAGAGGCTGGGCCCATAAATCGAGGGCGTAGGGCTTGAGACCAGGTCTCCGTCACTCCGGTGCCCATAACTTTTGATCCGTTAGGAGTTACGCAGCGCACAACATAAAGTTGGAAAGCTTTCTGAGAGCTCTACGACGGGGGCAGCAAGCCAGCTCAGCTGCACTTGTTTTTGGAGCCTAAAATGGAACGTTTTCATCAATTTTGAGACACGTTTCTTCTTTTACGCTATTTTTCCGTCCCAAATCGTATGTCATGAGCCGCGAAAAGGGCGACAACCTAATCCATCACATTTCAATTACCAAATCCCATGGCACCTTGGGCAAGACAACTTCGCCTGACATAGAGGCTGGGCCCACAAAACAAGGGCATGGGGCTTGGTACCAGGTCTCCATCGCTCCGATGCCCATAACTTTTGATTCGTAAAGAGTTGCGCGGTGCACAGTATACCGTTGGAAAGCTCTCTGAGAGCTCTACGACGGGGGCAGCAAGCCTACTCGGATGCGAATATTTTCGGAGCCCAAACTCGAACGTCTTCATCAGTTTCGGTACACTTTTCTTATTTTGCACTATTTTTCTATCCCGGAACGTACGTCATGAGCTGCGAAAAGCATGACAATCTAATCCATCACATTTCTATTACCGAATCCCACGACACCTTAGGCAAGACAACTTCACCTCACGGAGAGGCTGGGCCCGTAAACCGAGGGCGTGGTGCTTGGGACCAGGTCTCCGTCGCTCCGATGTCTATAACTTTTGATCCGTTAGGAGTTACGCGGCGCACAGCATACCTTTGGAAAGCTCTCTGAGAGCTCTACGACGGGGGCAACAATCCTGCTCGGCTGCGCCTATTTTCTTAGCCCAAACGTGAATATTTTCATCAATTTCAGGACACTTTACTTCTTCTGCGCTGTTTTTCCATCCCGGATCGTACGTCATGAGCGGCGAAAAGGACAACAACATAATCCATCACATTTCTATTACCGAATCCCACAGCACCTTGGGCAAGACAACTTCGCCTCACGTAGAAGCTGGGCCTATAAACCGAGGGCGTGGGGCTTGGGACCAACTCTCCGTCGCTCCGGTGCCCATAACTTTTGATTCGTAAGGAGTTATGCGGCGCACATCATACCTTTGGAAAGCTCTCCGAGAGCTCTACGACAGGGGCAGCAAGCCTGCTCGTCTGCGCCTATTTTCGGAGACCAAAATCGAATATTTTCATCAGTTTCGGCACACTTTTCTTCTTTTGCGATATCTTTCTATCCAGGATCGTACGTCGTGAGCCGCGAAAAGGACGACGACCTAATCCATCGCATTTCTATTACCGAATCCCATGGCACCATGGGCAAGACAACTTCGCCACACGTAGATGCTGGGCCCACAAACCGAGGGCGTGGGGCTTGGGACCAAGTCTCCATCGCTCCGGTGCCCATAACGTTTGATCATTAAGGAGTTACACGACGCACAGCATACCGTTGGATAGCACTCCGAGAGCTCTACGATGGGGGAAGCAAGCCTGCTCGATTGCGCCTATTTTCGGAGACCAAAATCGAACATTTTCATCAGTTTTGGGACACTTTTATTCTTTTGCGCTATTTTTTCATCCCGGATCGTACGTCGTAAGACGCGAAAAGGACGACAACCTAATCAATCATATTTCTATTACCAAATCTCATAGCACCATGGGCAAGACAACTTCGCCTCACGTAGAAGAGGAGCCCGCAAACCAAGGGCATGGGGCTTGGGACCAGGTCTCTATCGCTCCGGTGCCCATAACTTTTGATCCACAAGGCGTTACGCGGCGCACAACATACCGTTGGAAAGCTCTCCGAGAGCTCTACGAAAAGGGCATCATTCATACTCGGTTGCGCCTATTTTCGGAGCCCAAAATCAAACGTTTTCATCAATTTTGGGACACTTTTCTTTTTTTGCGCTGTTTTTCCATCGCGAATCATATGTCATGAGCCGCGAAAAGGATGACAACCTAATCCATCACATTTCTATTACCGAATCCCACAATACCTTAGGCAAGACAACTTTGCCTCACGTAGAGGCTTGGCCTCCAAACTGAGGGCGTATGGATTGGGACCAGGTCTCCGTCGCTCCGGTGCCCATAACTTTTGATCTTTAAGGAGTTACACTGCGCACAGCATACCGTTGGAAATCTCTTTGAGAGCTCTACGACGGGGGCAGTAAGCTTGCTCGGCTGTGCCAATTTTTGAAGACCAAAATCGACCGTTTTCTTCAGTTTTGGGATACTTTTCTTCTTTTGCGCTGTTTTTCCGTCCCGTGTCGTACGTCGTGAGCCGCGAAAAGATGACAACCTAATCCATCACATTTCTATTACCGAATCACATGGCACCTTGGCAAGACAACTTCACCTCACGTAGAGGCTGGGCCTGTAAAGCAAGGGCGTGGGGCTTGGGACCAAGTTTCCGTCGCTCCGGTACCAATAACTTTTGATCTGTAAGGAGTTACGCGGCGTACAGCATACCGTTGGAAAGCTCTCTGAGAGCTCTACGATAGTGGCAGCCAGCCTGCTTAGCTACGCCTGTTTTTGGAGCCCAAAATCGAACGTTTTCATCAGTTTCGGTATACTTTTCTATTTTTTGCGCTGTTTTTCTATCCCGGATCGTACGTCGTGAGCCGCGAAAAGGACGACAACCTAATCTATCACATTTCTATTACCGAATCCCACGGTACCTTGGGCAAGGCAACTTTGCCTCACGTAGAGGCTGGGCCCGCAAACCGAGTGCGTGGGGCTTGGGACTAGGTCTCCGTCACTCTGGTGCCTATAACTTTTGATCTGTAAGGAGTTACGCGGCGCACAACATACCGTTGGAAAGCTCTTCAATAGCTCTACGACGGAGGTTGGAGGCCTGCTTGGCTACGCTTATTTTCGGAGACCAAAATTGAACTTTTTCATCAGTTTCAGGACATGTTTCTTCTTTTGCGCTATTTTTCCGTCCCGAATCATACGTCGTGAGCCACGAAAAGGACTACAGCCTAATCCATCACATTTCTTTTACCGAATCCCATGGCACCTTGGGCAAGACAACTTCCGGCATGGGGCTTGGGACCAGGACTCCGTCACTCCGGTGCCTATAACTTTTGATTCGTACGGAGTTACGTGGCATACAACATACCGTTGGAAAGCTATCCGAGAGCTCTACGATAGGGGCTCAAGCGTGCTCAGCTACACCTGTTTTCGGAGACCAAAATCGAACGTTTTTATCATTTTCGGACACTTTTCTTTTTTTTGCGCTGTTTTTCCATCCCGGATCGTACGTCGTGAGCCGCTAAAAGCATGACAACCTAATCCATCACATTTTTATTACCGAATCCCATGGAACCTTGGGCAAGACAACTTCGCCTCACATAAGGCTAGGCCTGTAAACCGAGAGCTTGGGGCTTGGGACCAGGTCGCCGTCGCTTCAATGCCCATAACTTTTGATCCGTAAGGAGTTAGGTAGCGCATAACATACTGTTGGAAAGCTCTCCGAGAGCTCTACGACGGGGACAACAAACTTGCTCGGCTGCGCCTATTTTTAGAGACCAAAATCGAACGTTTTCAACAATTTTGGGATACTTTTCTTCTTTTGTGCTATTTTTCTTTCCCGGATCGAATGTCGTGAGCCGCGAAAAGGATGATAACCTAATCCATCACATTTCTATTACCAAATCCTTGGCACATTACAACTTCGCCTGACGTAGAGGCTGGGCCCGCAAACCAAGGGCGTGGGGCTTGGGACTAGGTTTCCGTCGCTCCGGTGCCCGTAACTTTTGATCCGTAAGGAGTTACGCAGCGAACAACATACATTTGGAAAGCTCTCCGAGAGCTCTACGACGGGGGCAGCAAGCTTGCTTGGCTGCGCTATTTTCAGAGGCCAAAATCGAACGTTATCATTAGTTTTAGGACACTTTTATTCTTTTGTGCTGTTTTTCCATCCCGGATTGTACGTCGTGAGCCGCGAAAAGCACGACAACCTAATCCAGCACATTTCTATTACCAAATCCCAGGGCACCTTGGCAAGACAACTTCACCTTACATAGAGGCTAGGCTAGCAAACCAAGTGCGTAAGGCTTGGGACCAGGTCTCCGTCGCTCCGGTGCCCATAACTTTTGATCCGTAAGGAGTTACGCGACGCATAGCATACCGTTGGAAAGCTCTCCGAGAGCTCTACGAAGAGGGCAGCAAACTTGCTCTGCTACGCCTATTTTTGGAACCCAAAATTGAATGTTTTCATTAGTTTCGGGACACTTTTCTTCTTTTGTGCTATTTTTCCATCCCGGATCGTACGTCATGAGCCGCGGAAAGGACGACAGCCTAATCTATCACATTTCTATTACCGAATCCCACGGTACCTTGGACAAGACAACTTTGCCTCACGTAGAGGCTGGGCCCGTAAACCGAGGGCGTAAGGCTTGGGACCAGGCCTCCATCGCTCTGGTGCCCATAACTTTTGATCTGTAAGGAGTTACGCGGCGCACAGCATACCGTTGGAAAGCTCTCCGAGAGCTCTACGACGGGGGTAGCAAGCCTACTCGGGTGCGCCTATTTTTGGAGCCCAAAATTGAATGTTTTCATCAGTTTCAAGACACTTTTCTTTTTTTGCACTGTTTTTCTTTCCCTGATCGTACGTCGTGAGCCGCGAAAAGGATGCCTAATCCATCACATTTCTACTACTGAATCCCATGGTACCTTCGGCAATGAAACTTTTTCTCACGTCGAGGCTGGGCTCGCAAACCGAGGGAGTGGGGCTTGGGACCAGGTTTTCGTCGCTCTGGTGCCCATAACTTTTGATCCATAAGAGTTATGTCTCGCCCCCAACCAAACCTATAAAGGTTAGACTAGGGTGTGATCTAAACATTCACGTTCTTTTATAACTATAACTGATTAATGAAGAATAAGCTTATCCGTTAGACTAGAACTTTAACAATTCTTCAGAAAATCGGCAGCATAACGGCTGTAATTGGCTCTTTAGTTTAACCTAATTTTCTAAACGCCTCAAAACATTCAATCTCAAATTCGATTCCAACTAATATTACTATTTATCACCAATTGATATGTCCACTATTTATCTCAAGTCTCGTTTGATTAACACCTAGCATAGCAACTATGTCTCGTTTATGTGTCAATTCCTGTTACACAAGAACCTGTTGGTCTTAGCTTACACATGAGTACCTGCTTAAGATTGGATAAATTCATTTTACTTAGCCCTTTGCCTAATACTTCATAAGCCTATAGTAGTTACTAATCAAAGTAACAAAACGAGCAAATAGGGTGTCTGTCTAGTTAATATCGGTACAAATCAAAATTAGACCCCAAATTACAATGGGGGTCATTTACAATAACAATAACAACAACATAAGAGATAGTCTTCAAAACAAACATATCGTTCACAAAATAGCCACAGTCAAGTAAGGCACGTAGGGCAAGCAATCACTCCAAGGAGTCATCGATAGGCACGTTATCCTCAGGTACCTGTTCCTGATCTTCTTCACCTGAGATGATAAAAGATGGTGAATCCTTATGAACTCACCGAGGGGGAACGAGAAATATGTTTTGAAACTCTTTTTCTGGTTCAACTTATGAAAAACCCATTTGAAAGCATGACATATAACACAAGTAAGTTCATAAGGTAATATAAAAATAAAAGAACACAATTACCCGTCTTTTCTCCCCGAGGTCCTCTAGCAACCAAGCGAGAGTACTTATACACATAGTGAAAAGGATACGGTGAGCTTTTACTCTCAGTTCATTTCCAGTTTCAGTGGTTGCGGCCGACTTCAACTCATCCACTTATCACGCCAAATGGGTGTACTCCAGATGTACCCCGAAATCCTACGACCCAACTCTCCGAGGAAGTCTAGCCCCCAAGCGAGAAAGTGAATTGGACAAGTAAGTTTATAATGTAATATAAAAGTAAAAGAACATAATTACCAGTCTTTCCTCCCCGAGGTCCTCTGGGAACCAAGCGAGAGTACTTATACGCATAGTGAAAATGATACAATGAGCTTTTGTTCTCAATTCATTTCCAATATCAGTTGTTGCGGTCGACTTCAAATCATCCACTTATCACGCCAAATGGGTATACTCCAGATATACCCCGAAATCCTACGACCCAACTATCCGAGGAAGTCTAGCCCCCAAGCGAGAGAGATAATTGGACAATGGTAGTCACGGTTGCACCGACAAGCTCAATGCCGCTCGGTGTGCGTGAAACGCTACCATGCCAGAATGAAAGGTTGCAACCTTGTATGCAATGCACATTTATAACATTTAACATATCACATTAGGAGGACAACGAAGTAGGTTGCCTCCGAGTAGTTATAAGATCGCACATTGACAAGTAAACACACAAGGCATGCTTTGACATGTAATTTCGCTTGTAAAATACATGGAGTTATATGAATATTAAACGGGCAACCATGTAACACATGTAAATCAAGTCATATAACTCATTTCGGGGTTCACGTAATCAAGTAATAAGTTTATACAAGCATGCAACGACGTCCACATGAGACCGGGTGCAAGAAAAGTCTACTTATCAACATGTAATCATTGGAATCACATTTCAAGCATACTTAAAATTTCTTAGGCAGCCCACTAATCACACAATTGGACACAATAACCATAGGATCAAAACTTAGCGAGTTTTCATATTCAATAGGGTTTCAATTCATGCTTACACGTGCGATTAAGCCACAAGTTGTCACGTAATTAAACCCAAGCCATGCATCAATTAATTAAAACATCCTCAATCATCCAAAACAGTCCACACAACATCCAAGTGCCACAATCCCAAGCATTCAATACCACAAGAGGAGTTACAATAATTTTCAAAACATATCACTAGATAAAAACCTCACCACAATGGTCTGTTTTCCCACAATCATTTAGACAAGCAAACAATCTCCAATTCCAGTGAACAAAATGTCAAATTAAATATTAATGAGTGATTTAAATCCAAAAACAAACCTCACCTCATTTGGAGTTCAGACTTAGGAGTTAGGGCCAAAACCGTGAGACTACGCAAAATTGTCCAGTTTTAGACACATTACGATTTTTGCTATGTTTGAGGGTGTTAGGTTCAGAATTGGATTTGGTCTATTTCTGGAAAAAATGTCCAACACTGAAACATCTAGCAACCTACCAAATTTAATACATTTTAGATATCATTTACTAAGTCAAAATTGGTTCGTTCTACAAGGACAAGGAACTGCCAAAAACCTGCTCCATTTTCTCAGATTTTTTAGATTTAGACACCCTTCGATGTTTTGCCATTTTGGAGACCATAGAGTCAAAATTGGCCTTGGCCTATTTCTACGAAAAATGCTCAGGAAAAACTAGTCACCTACCAATTTTCATGCATTTTCAATATCATCTACCAGGCCAAATTCACTTCCTTCTAACAAGTCAGAAATCTGCCATTTTCGCGATTTCACCTATCTTCAAATTCTAGCTAAATATCTTGCCATGCATGGTTACAAAAGCTCATGTACACACATATACCACAAGTACAGAGGTAAAAATAGACATATGAAGGCATGCATGTGGTTTTTGAAAGATTTTAAAAAAGATTAACCATCACCTTAGCCTATTGACAACAAATAATGCTCAAAACTCTTGAAGATGCACAAATGGTCTTCTCTCCTTGTTTGGCCGAGAGATATTACTTGATTTCCTTAATTCCTAGCTGAGTTACCATGTCCTTAGTATGTGCATGTGGTTAGAACAAAAGGGAGATGAAAGAAAAGCTATCAACATACCTAGGGCCGAAATGAGTGTTCTATGAGCTTGCATGCAAATCTCCTTGCTTCTTGCTTTCTTGGTAGAGCTTCCTAGGGTACTTGAGTGTCTTGGTGAGCTTTAGAAGATGAGCTTAAGCTATGGGGGTGCTTGAAGCAGCCTATGCCGAGAGGGCGGGAGAAAATGAGAGCAATTGAAATGTTTGTGAGGAGTGAAGTGTTTGTGTGTGAGTGTGTCGGCCTAGGGCTTGTAAAAGCTGAATTGTTTTGTTTTTTTGATCAATTTTTGAATTGTGATGAGACATAAGGTGATTTGGCCGAGGAAGTGGAGCATTGGGTAGGATGTTAAGGAATTTTTTTTTATGCTTTGTGTCTTGTGTGTATCATAGGTTGTCTAGAATCATTTTGAAATTGTGTAAGGCTAGTCAAAAGGCCTTGGTGGCCGAAATTAGCAAGCTAGAATTGAGCAATTTGTGTTGTTTTTAATTGTATCATGTGGCATTATAGTATTAGTGTTATAGGTTTTTGTGTGCATGGGTTTATGGTAGGAATAAAGAATGTTTAGTGTTTAATGAAATTTCGTCTACTAGTGCATTGACTTAGCATTTTAATATTAGTTAGTGGAGTTTGTAGGATTAATTAATAATCTAGTGCTTTGTGTAAGATGCTTTCTTGCTTTCTTGATTAGCGTGCGGGCACGCTTTCTTAGGTTTAGGGCACGCACTACGAGGTAAAGCACGAAGTATGAGATGAATGCACATTTCCTAAGTAATTGCACGCAACTCTAAACGAATGCACGTAATTCAATGCAAGGGACATAAAACGAGACAACTCTTAAACCTAGGTCAAAACATGCAATTCGAGGTTATGGGACAAGAAATGAGGTATCGCACGCAAATCGAGGTCGGGCCGGTCAAGTTACGCGGCGCACAGTATACCATCGCTCCGGTGCCCATAACTTTTGATCTGTAAGAAGTTACGCGGCGCATAGTATACCGTTGGAAAGCTCTTCTAAAGCTCTACAACGGGGGTAGTAGGCCTGCTCAGCTGCGACTATTTTTGGAGACCAAAATCGAACTTTTTCATCAGTTTCAGGACACTTTTCTTCTTTTGCTCTGTTTTTCCGTCCCGGATCGTACGTCGTGAACCGCGAAAAGGACGACAAACTAATTCATCACATTTCTATTAACGAATTCCATGGCACCTTGGGCAAGACAACTTCGCCTCATGTAAAGGCTGGGCCCGCAAATTGAGGGCGTGGGGCTTGGGACCAGGTCTCCGTCACTCTAGTGCCCATAACTTTTGATCCGTAAGGAGTTACGCGGCGTACAATATACCGTTGGAAAGCTCTTCGAGAGCTCTACGATAGGGGTAGCAAGCCTGCTCAGCTGTGCTTGCTTACGGAGACCAAAATCGAACGTTCTCATCATTTTTGGGACACTTTTTATTTTGCGCTGTTTTTCCATCCCGGATCGTACGTCATGAGCCGCAAAAATCACGACAACCTAATCCATCACATTTCTATTACTGAATCCCATGGCACTATGGACAAGACAACTTCGCCTCATGTATGGCTGGGCCCATAAACCGAGAGCTTACAGCTTAGGACTAGGTGGTCGTCGTTCTGGTGCCCATAACTTTTGATCCGTAAGGAGTTACGCGGTGCACAGCATACCGTTAGAAAGCTATCCGAGAGCTCTACGATGAGGGCAACAAGCTTGCTCAGCTGCGCCTATTTTCGGAGACCAAAATTGAACGTTTTCATCAATTTCGGGACATTTTTCTTCTTTTGCGCTATTTTTTAGTCCCGCATCGTATGTCGTGAGCCGCGAAAAGGATGACAACCTAATCTATCACATTTCTATTATCAAATCCCATGGCACCTTGGGCAAGACAACTTTACTTGACGTAGAGGCTGCACCTGCAAACCAAGGGCGTAGGGCATGGGACCAGGTCTCCATCGCTCCGGTGCCTATAACTTTTGATCCGTAAGGAGTTAAGCGGCGCACATCATACCTTTGGAAAGCTCTCCGAGAGCTCTACGACGGGGGTAGCAAGCCTGCTCAGCTGTGCCTATTTTCTGAGCCCAAAATCAAACGTTTTCATCAATTTCGGGACACTTTTCTTCTTTTGCGCTGTTTTTCCAACCTGGATCGTACGTAGTGAGCCGCAAAAAGCACGACAACCTAATCCATCACATTTCTATTACCGAATCCCACGGTACCTTGGGCAAGACAACTTTGCCTCACGTAGAGACTAGGCCTGCAAACGGAGGGCGTGGGGCTTGGACCAG
>NW_026292279.1:0-21777 GCF_023091745.1 Budorcas taxicolor | reverse complement strand
GGTACTTTCTCGGATTACATCTCGTCATCATTGGTATATTGTAAGTATGTTTGTTGTTAGGCCTAGGGTCAGTAGAGCTGTTGAATTGAAGTGAAATCACATGATGAGGCCAGATGTTATTAGGAGGGCAGATAGTGCTCCTGTGAGGGGTCAGGGACTTGGGTTTACTATGTGATAGGCGTGGGTTTGGTGTGTCATTATGTATTGTCGTGCAGATATAAGCTAACTAGGAGGGTGAATACGTAGGCTTGAACTATAGCTACTGCGAATTCGAGGATTGTTAGTAGAGCTAAAATAGTAAATGTAATAAGTGCTGTTGTGGTATTGATATTTAATAATGCAAGGGTAGCTCCTCCGATTAAGTGAATTAATAAGTGCCCTGCTGTGATGTTGGCTGTTAATCGTACGGCAAGGGCTACTGGTTGGATGAAGAGGCTGATGGTTTCGATAATTACCAGTATTGGGATTAGTGGGGTAGGTGTTCCTTGTGGTAGGAAGTGGGCGAGTGATGCTTTGGTTTTGTTGCGGAAGCCTGTAACTACGGCCCCTGCTCATAGGGGAATAGCCATGCCTAAATTTATTGATAGTTGTGTGGTTGGTGTAAATGAATGGGGTAATAAGCCTAATAAATTTGTAGACCCAATAAATAGAATTAGGGACATTAATATCAATGTTCATGTTTGTCCTTTGGTGTTGTGAGTGCTTATTATTTGTTTTGACATGAGTTGAAGTGCTCATTGTTGGAGGGAGATAAGGCGGTTATTAATTAGTCGGTTTGATGTAGGAAATAGTAAGCTAGGGAATATAATGACGAGAGTAACAAGGGGGAGGCCTAGAATTACAGGGGTAATGAAAGAGGTAAATAGATTTTCGTTCATTTTGTTTCTCAAGGGGCGTCTTGTTTTGGCGTTTTTGTTGTTATTAATTTTGGGTTATAGTAGAAATCGTGTTTTGAGATTTTTAATTGGAGAACAATAAAGAGGACTAAAAATATTGATAGAATTGTCGTGAGTCACGTTGATGTGTCTAGTTGTGGCATGTCATCAAGGAGAGTGTTGTGCTCTCGGTCTTTAACTTAAAAGGTTAATGCTGGCATAGCTTCTTGATGACTTATAACATTGATGCAGATCACTTTTCAAAATATTCTAATGGGACTAGTTCGAGAACGATTGGTATGAAACTATGATTTGATCCGCAGATTTCTGAGCATTGGCCGTAAAATAGGCCTGGACGAGTTGATATGAGGGTTGTTTGATTTAAACGGCCTGGAATTGCGTCTGTTTTTAGTCCTAGAGAGGGAACTGCTCATGAGTGTAAAACGTCTTCGGAGGAGATTAGTATTCGAATTGTTATTTCTATAGGTAATACAGCTCGGTTATCTACTTCTAGTAATCGTAGTTCTCCAGGTTTCAATTCTGATGTTGGAATTATATAGGAGTCGAAGCTTAAGTCTTCATAGTCTGTGTACTCATAACTTCAGTATCATTGATGTCCTATGGTCTTTACTGTGAGAGATGGGTTGTTGATTTCGTCTATTATGTATAGAATTCGTAGGGATGGGAGAGCAATTATAATCAGAATAATGGCTGGTAGAATGGTTCAGATTGTTTCTACTTCTTGTGCGTCTATGGTGCTGGTATGGGTTAGTTTTGTTGTTAGTATCAGTAAGATAATATAGAGTACTAGTGAGCTAATTAGGAAAACAATTATCAGAGTGTGATCGTGAAAGTGTAGCAGTTCTTCTATGATGGGTGATGTTGCGTCTTGAAAGCCTAGCTGTACGGGATATGCCATATGAGATGTACGGGACTTTCACCTGTAATTTAATCTTGACAAGGTTATGTAATGTTTTACTAACATCTCGTTTATTGAGAGAGACATAGTGGTTATGGTGTTGGCTTGAAACCGATAATAGGGGGTTCAATTCCTTCCTCTCTTATTTTAGGTTAATGTATGTAGGTTCTTCAAATGTGTGATATGGTGGAGGGCATCCGTTTAGTCATTCTAGATTTGTTGTGGTTAGGTCCACGGTTAAGACTTCCCGTTTGGATGCAAATGCTTCTCAGATGATAAAAGTCATTAATATTACTGCCGTTAGTGAGATGAATGAGCCTATAGATGAAATAGTGTTTCATATTGTATATGCGTCTGGGTAATCGGAGTATCGTCGTGGTATACCAGATAGCCCTAAGAAATGTTGTGGGAAGAAGGTCATGTTAACACCTACAAATATAATTGCGAAATGGATTTTGGCTCATGTGTCATTAAGGGTGTAGCCTGAGAATAAGGGAAATCAATGTACAAATCCTCCTATGATAGCGAATACAGCTCCTATTGATAGTACGTAGTGGAAATGTGCTACCACATAGTATGTGTCGTGGAGAACGATGTCAAGGGAGGAGTTGGCTAAAACAATTCCAGTTAGTCCTCCAACTGTAAAAAGGAAAATGAAGCCTAGGGCTCATATTATAGCGGGGGATCATTTGATATTTCCTCCGTGAAGTGTTGCTAGCCAACTAAAGACTTTTACTCCGGTTGGGATAGCAATAATTATAGTAGCGGATGTAAAGTAAGCTCGTGTATCGACGTCTATTCCGACTGTGAATATATGATGGGCTCATACAATAAATCCTAGAAATCCAATTGATATTATGGCTCATACTATTCCTATATATCCAAATGGCTCTTTTTTTCCTGAATAGTAGGTTACGATGTGGGAGATTATTCCAAAGCCAGGTAAAATTAGAATATATACTTCGGGGTGTCCAAAAAATCAGAATAAGTGTTGATATAAGATAGGGTCTCCTCCTCCTGCTGGGTCAAAGAAAGTTGTATTCAGGTTTCGGTCTGTTAGTAATATTGTGATGCCAGCTGCTAATACAGGAAGTGAGAGGAGGAGTAGTACGGCAGTGATCAGTACAGATCACACGAACAGGGGGGTCTGGTATTGTGATATTGCGGGAGGTTTTATGTTAATAATAGTTGTAATAAAATTAATGGCTCCTAAAATTGAGGAAACACCTGCTAGGTGTAGGGAGAAAATGGTCAGGTCTACTGAGGCTCCTGCGTGGGCTAGATTACCTGCTAGAGGGGGATATACGGTTCAACCCGTCCCTGCTCCGGCTTCGACTATAGAGGATGCTAGGAGTAATAGGAAAGAAGGGGGGAGGAGCCAAAAACTTATATTATTTATCCGAGGGAATGCTATATCAGGGGCTCCAATCATTAGAGGAACTAGCCAGTTGCCAAACCCTCCAATTATAATAGGCATTACTATAAAGAAGATTATTACGAATGCGTGTGCAGTTACAATTACGTTGTAGATTTGGTCATCTCCAAGTAGAGTTCCGGGTTGGCCTAACTCAGCACGAATTAGTAAGCTCAGAGCGGTTCCTACTATGCCGGCTCAGGCACCAAATAGAAGATAAAGGGTACCGATATCTTTATGATTAGTTGAAAATAATCAGCGGTTTATGAACATGGGTAAAATGGCTGAGTAAAGCAATAGACTGTAAATCTAAGAATAGAGGTTTGATTCCTCTTTTTACCAGGTCCTGTAGTGAATTAACATATTGAATTGCAAATTCAAAGGAGCAGCTTCAAACTCTGCCGGGGCTTCTCCCGCCTTTTTTTTCTTGCGGCGGGAGAAGTAGATTGAAGCCAGTTATTTAGGGTATTTAGCTGTTAACTAAAGTTTCGTGGGGGTGGGACCCACCAATCTAGTGAGGATTTAGCTTAATTAAAGTAGTTGATTTGCATTCAATTGATGTAAGATATGATCTTGCAGTCCTTATCAGGAATTAAGTAAATTATACTTGCTTAGGGCTTTGAAGGCTCTTGGTCTATTTAACCTAAATTCCTATTCTAGGATTGAGAGAATTGGTGTAAGTGGTAGTAGTATAGTGGACAATACGGTTATTGTTGGTAGGAGGGTTATTCGTTTTATGGTTGAGAATTGTCATTTTATTTTTATGTTGTTTGTGGAAGGGAACATAGTAAGTGTGGTGGAATATGCCAGTCGTATGTAGAAATATAGGTTTAGTAGTGCTGTAATTGCTATGAAGGTAGGTAGGATAATGCTATTGTTTTTTGTCATTTCTTGAATAATTATTCATTTTGGCATAAATCCTGATAGTGGGGGGAGTCCTCCTATTGATAGGAGGGTAATGAGAATTAGAATAGTTATGATGGGTGTTTTGTTTCATGTGTGTGATAGTGATAGAGTGGTTGTGGTTGAGTTGGCTATAAATAGTGTAAATATGGTGGAAGTTATGATGATGTAAATGATTAGGTTTAGTAATGTTATGGTGGGATTGTATGGTAAAATTGCTGTTATTCAGCCTATGTGGGCAATTGATGAGTAAGCTATAATTTTTCGTAGTTGGGTTTGGTTTAATCCTCCTCAGCCTCCGATTATAATGGATAGAATTGATAGGGTTAAGATTATATTTAGGTTGATGGATTGGGATACTTGGTAAAGTACCGATATGGGTGCTAGTTTTTGTCATGTAAGTAAGATTAGGCCTGAAGATAGAGGGATGCCTTGTGTTACTTCTGGGACTCAGAAGTGGAATGGGGCTATTCCTAGTTTTATGGCGAGGGCTATTGTTATGAGTATGGAGGCTGTTGGGTTAAATAGTTTTATTACGGTTCATTGGCCTGAGAATATTAAGTTGATGATAATGGCTATTATTAGTAGTATTGAGGCTGTTGATTGAGTTAGGAAATATTTAGTTGATGCTTCTGTGGCTCGTGGGTTGTGTTTTTTTATTATAATAGGAATGATGGCGAGTATATTTATTTCAAATCCGATTCAGATGAGTAGTCAGTGGGAGCTAATTATAACGATAATGGTTCCAAGTATTATAGTTATTAAGATAATAATGAGAGTGATTGGGTTTATTAGTACGGGAAGGATACAAACCAACATTTTCGGGGTATGGGCCCGATAGCTTAATTAGCTGACCTTACTATTAGAATTTGGTGTAATTGGGAGCACGAAGAGTTTTGAGTTCTTAGGAGTAGGTTCAATTCCTATAGTTCTAGAAATAAGAGGATTTAAACCTCTATAATTTACTCTATCAAAGTAACTCTTTTGTCAGACATATTTCTTATGTTTGTGGGGGGATACTTGATAGGAGAATAGGTAGAGATACATGTCATATGCATAGGGCTAGCGTTAGGGGTAGAAAATTTTTTCATAATAAGTGCATCAGTTGATCATAGCGGAATCGGGGGTAGGATGCTCGGATTCATAGGAAGGTCATTGTGAGTAGTAGTGATTTGATGATAAAGTTAATTGCGTAGAGTTCTGGTATGTATGGGTTATGGGATGCTCCTAGGAAGAGGGTTGTTGTGAAGATATTTATTATAATAATGTTTGCATATTCTGCTATAAAGAATAGGGCGAATGGTCCTGCGGCGTATTCTACATTAAAGCCCGATACTAGTTCAGATTCTCCTTCAGTAAGATCAAATGGTGCTCGGTTTGTTTCTGCTAGTGTTGAAATGAATCATATTATTGCTAAGGGTCATGCTGGGAAGATTAGTCATACTTGTTCTTGTGTAATGATTAATGTAGAGAGAGTGAAGGATCCATTTATTAGTAAGATTGATAGTAAGATAATTGCTAGTGTAACTTCATATGAAATTGTTTGTGCTACTGCTCGTAGGGCTCCAATAAGAGCGTATTTTGAGTTGGAGGCTCAGCCTGATCAGAGGATCGAGTATACGGCTAAGCTTGATATAGCTAATATGAAAAGGATTCCTAAGTTTATATTGATGAGGGGATAGGGTATGGGTAGGGGGATTCATATAGTTAAGGCTAGGGTTAGGGCTAGGATGGGGGCTAGAATAAATATTGAGATTGAGGATGTGGCAGGTCGTAGGGGTTCTTTAATGAAAAGTTTGATTGCATCGGCGATGGGTTGGAGTAAGCCATATGGTCCTACAATATTTGGGCCTTTTCGGAGTTGTATGTAGCCTAGGATTTTTCGTTCAACTAGTGTAAGAAAAGCTACGGCTAGAAGAATGGGGATAATAAGTGTTAAGATGTTGAGTATAAACATTTTGTTAAGGAGAGGATTTGAATCTCTGAGTATAAAGGTTTAAGTTTTACGCAATTACCGGGCTCTGCCACCTTAACTGGGCCCTTTTCTAGGGCAGGTATTGTTTGTGAGGTCAATTGAGATAAAGTCATTGATTGATTTAAGGCGCTTTGTTGAAGTTGGCCTTATTTCTCTTGTCCTTTCGTACTGGGAGAAATACATAACAGATAGAAACCGACCTGGATTACTCCGGTCTGAACTCAGATCACGTAGGACTTTAATCGTTGAACAAACGAACCTTTGATAGCGGTTGCACCATCGGGGTGTCCTGATCCAACATCGAGGTCGTAAACCCTATTGTCGATATGGACTCTTGAATAGGATTGCGCTGTTATCCCTAGGGTAACTTGTTCCGTTGATCAAGTCTTTGGATCAATAAACGATAGTTTGATTTGACTTGTGGGTCTAGTCTTTAAAATCGTTCGGAGGATTTTTTGTTCTCCGAGGTCACCCCAACCAAAACTGCTAGTCCATAAAGAGTGTTGTTATCCCTTAATGGTTAAGTTTATTTTCTTTGGACTAGTTAGTTAAAGCTCCATAGGGTCTTCTCGTCTTGTTGGTTTATTCCCGCCTCTTCACGGGAAGGTCAATTTCACTGATTGGAAGTAAGAGACAGTAAAACCCTCGTGTGGCCGTTCATACAAGTCCTTATTTAGAGAACAAATGATTATGCTACCTTTGCACGGTCAGGATACCGCGGCCGTTTAACGTCTAGTCACTGGGCAGGCAGAGTGCCTCCAATACTGGGGATGCTGGAGGTGATGTTTTTGGTAAACAGGCGGGATTTGTGTTTGCCGAGTTCCTTTTACTTCTTTTAATCTTTCCTGGGTGCACTCCTGTGTTGGATTAACAGTATAATTAATAAATTATTTATTGTTGGGTTATTTTTATTTACTGTTAACAGTCAGAGTATTATCAGATACTGACTTAAACTTGTGCAAGGAGAAAATATTTCTTGTTACTCATATTAACATTATTGCTTCTATTTAGTAATAGAATAGTCCAGTACTAGGTCTAGGAGTTGGTTATATTGTTGTTGGGATTAGTATTGTTTTTATTGTTGAGCTTTAACGCTTTCTTAATAGATGGCTGCTTTTAGGCCTACTATGGTGTTGTAAGATCTTACTCTCTAGTGAAGGTTGTACCCATTTCTAAAAGGCTGTACCTTTTTAGACTAACTTTTAAAGATACAGTGAGATTTGTTTATATTTTTTGGTATCTTTAAAGCTGAACTAAGATTCATTTTCTGGACAACCAGCTATCACCAGGCTCGTTAGGCATGTCACCTCTACTTATAGATCTTCTCACTATTTTGCCACATAGATGAGTTGGTTCTAATAAACTGTCTATAGGTAGCTCGTCTGGTTTCGGGTTACTTAGCTGAAATTCGTTTTGTTAAGTTTTTTGCTCGTTAATTCATTATGCAAAAGGTACAAGGGTTAATCTTTGCTTTTTTGTACTTTGATTATTTTCTTTCATCGTTCCCTTACGGTACTTTCTCTATAGCGCCATGTTTAGAATTTCTATCTCCTATACTTTAATAGGGGTAAATGTTTTGTTTTAGTATGTTTTGGTTATTGGATTGAAGAGTGGGGGTTTGGGCTAGGCATAGTTCAAAACATTCACAGTACACGAAATCTTCTAGGTGTAAACTAGATGCTTTAATTAAGCTATGTCTTGGTTTGTCCAAGCACACTTTCCAGTATGCTTACCTTGTTACGACTTACCTCCTCTCGTGTAATTGGTGCATGTAAATAGGTTTGGGTGCATATATTTACTTGAGGAGGGTGACGGGCGGTGTGTGCGTGCTTCATGGCCTGGTTCAACTAAGCACTCTATTCTTAGTTTACTACTAAATCCTCCTTTGGCTGTTAGTTTCATAATGGCTTTCGTATTAAGTTTTCTTGGATAGAAAATGTAGCCCATTTCTTCCCATTCCATAGGTTACACCTTGACCTAACGTTTTTATGTGTTATGATTGAGCTTACTTTTGTTCCTTTTCAGGGTTTGCTGAAGATGGCGGTATACAGACTGTATTAGCAAGGATTGGTGAGGTTTATCGGGGTTTATCGATTATAGAACAGGCTCCTCTAGAAGGGTGTAAAGCACCGCCAAGTCCTTTGAGTTTTGGGCCGTTGCCGGTAGTACTCTGGCGAATAATCTTGTTTTTGCAATTATTTATGTTTAGGGCTAAGCATAGTGGGGTATCTAATCCCAGTTTGGGTCTTAGCTATAGTGTGTCAGTTGTCGTAGAGTTACTTTCGTCACTTATTTTTGTTATAATTATGGCTTTTTACAGCTTAATTAGGATTTAACTCTATTTGGTGTAGTACTTTAACACGTTTTACGCCGTGTTCCTGTTAGCTTGGGTTAGTCGTATGACCGCGGTGGCTGGCACGAGATTTACCAACCCTAGTTAATATGGCTTAGTCGAACTTTCGTTCATGGCTTAAATTTTGTCACTGCTGTTTCCCGTGGGGGTGTGGTTAAGCAAGGCGTTATGAGCTACAGGGTGTGTGCTTGATACCTGCTCCTCTTAGTCCTGCTGATTCGGAGGGCGCTACTCACCGGGGTGCGGATGCTTGCATGTGTAAGTCTATTGAAAGTTAACAGGAAGGCCAGGACCAAACCTATGTGTTTATGGAGTTGGTATACTCATCTAGGCATTTTCAGTGCCTTGCTTTAAATTTAAGCTACATTAACCATGTAGTATGTAAGCAGACCCAGGCACCTATATGTCTATCTTGTTTGGAGTGTGAATTTGAGTATTGGGGGTGAGATAAATTTATATTGATACTTAGGGGGAAGTATGTTAAAAATGGTGGTTAATATTTAAGAGGGGGGGGGGGGAAATATAATAGGTATGTCCTGTAACCATTGACTGAAATGCCCATGCCTACCATTATGGGGATGCTCAAGATGCAGTTAAGTCCAGCTACAATTTATGCTCCGGGTCGGGGCCTTTGACGGCCATAGCTGAGTCCAAGCATCCCCGAAAATTAAAAAATACCAAATGTATGACAGCACAGTTATGTGTGAGCATGGGCTGATTAGTAATTAGTCCATCGAGATGTCTTATTTAAGAGGAAAGAATGGGCGGTTTTAGATGAGATGGCCCTGAAGAAAGAACCAGATGTCTGATAAAGTTCATTAAATAGCTACCCCCACGATTAATGGGCCCGGAGCGAGAAGAGAAATCCCTGCCAAGCGGGTTGCTGGTTTCACGCGGCATGGTCGGTAAGCTCGTGATCTAGTGGACGGGATACGCATGGTGACGAGGATAGATTTGACTTTATGCGCTATGTACGATCTAAGCAGGAAATGTCCTATGTACTATAGATAATTTTTATTGTACTTGCTTATATGCAAGGGGAAAATCATTTAATGTACTATATACATATTATATCTTTATTACATTAATTATGATGTACATGCTTATATGCATGGGGTAGATCATGTAATGTAATATATACATAGTATGTCTTTATTACATTAATTATAATGTACATACTGCACACAAAGTAGGTCATGTAGTATACTGCATTTATGTATGTTTTTATTATATTACTTCAGTGTATATATTCATACATATAGGATGGATCATGTGGTGTGCTAGACGCATATCATGTTTACATTGTATGAGTGTTAGTGGGTATGTTTGGGCAAATGACATGGTGTGTCTGTGTGTAGTACTCGTACATGTGTCTATTGAGGTGAGTTATTAAGCATGTTGTTACACGTGCAAGCTTATAGAGTGGGAGATTTGTGTCGTATGTTTAAAAATTTTAGCGGATTTAATACTGGGGAGGTTCTTAGTGTTTTTGGGGGTATATCAATAGACGCAATTAATAGTGGTTCAGGGAATAGTTTAAGTAGAACTTCAGCTTTGGGTGTTGATGGTGAGGCTATCGCTTCTTCCTTGAGTCTTAGGGAGGTTAATTGTTCTCCTTTTCTGGTTTACAAGACCAGCGTATTAATTTTACTACAAAGACTTGTCTTCATTTCAGGAGATTGTTTTCGATGGTGCTGGCTAGTGGTATTATTGCCAGGATGATGAGGAAATATATGATGGATGCTAATTGTCCGATGGTGATGTAGGGGTGTTCAACCGGTTGTCCTCCGATTCATGTAAGTGTTAATAGGTCTGCTATTAAAAGTCAGAATATGCATTGGCTGATTGGTCGGAACATTATGCTTCGTTGTTTGGATGTGTGGAGGAAGGGTACGAGTGTTAAGATCAAGATGGAAAGGACTAAGGCTAGGACTCCTCCCAGTTTATTGGGGATTGATCGTAGGATTGCGTATGCAAATAGGAAATACCATTCTGGCTTAATGTGGGAGGGTGTACTGAGTGGGTTTGCTGGAGTATAATTATCCGGGTCTCCGAGTAGGTCGGGAGTGAATAGTACTAGTGATATGAGGATGAGGATTAATAGTATGATGCCTAGGATGTCCTTGATGGTGTAATAAGGGTGAAATGGAATTTTGTCTGTGTCTGATGGAATTCCTGTGGGGTTGTTGGATCCTGTTTCGTGGAGGAAAATTAAGTGGATTATGGTGAGAGCTACAATGATAAATGGGAGGATGAAGTGGAAAGCGAAGAATCGGGTGAGGGTGGCTTTGTCTACTGAAAATCCCCCTCAGATTCATTCAACTAGGTTGGTGCCAATGTATGGGATTGCCGAGAGGAGGTTGGTAATGACTGTTGCTCCTCAGAATGATATCTGTCCTCATGGTAGGACATAGCCTATGAATGCTGTGGCTATTGTTGTAAATAGGAGAATTACTCCGATGTTTCATGTTTCTAAGAAGGTATATGATCCGTAATATAGGCCTCGTCCTACATGCATAAATAGGCAGATAAAAAATATTGATGCTCCGTTTGCGTGCATATATCGGATGATTCAGCCATAGTTTACGTCTCGACAAATGTGGGTTACAGAGGAGAATGCTATTGTTGTATCGGATGTGTAGTGTATTGCTAGGAATAGGCCTGTTAAGATTTGTAGAGCTAAGCAAGTGCCTAGGAGGGATCCAAAGTTTCATCATGATGAGATGTTTGATGGAGTTGGGAGGTCAATGAGTGCGTTGTTTACGATTTTTATTAGTGGGTGAGTTTTTCGGATGTTGATCATTAGTGTTCTTGTAGTTGAATAACAACGATGGTTTTTCATATCATTAGTCATGGTTAGATTCCATGCAGGAATAATGATTATGTACATTGTATTTATTTTAAGTGTAATTTTTGTGATGGGCTTTGTAGGGTTTTCTTCAAAACCTTCGCCTATTTATGGGGGGTTGGGATTGATTGTGAGTGGTGGGGTTGGGTGTGGTATTGTGTTAAATTATGGTGGTTCTTTTTTAGGTTTAATGGTTTTTTTAGTTTATTTAGGGGGTATAATGGTGGTTTTTGGTTATACGACAGCTATGGCTACTGAGCAGTATCCTGAGGTTTGGGTTTCTAATAAGGTTGTTTTAGGAACGTTTATTACTGGTTTGTTGATGGAGTTTTTTATAATTTACTATGTGTTGAAGGATAAGGAGGTGGAGATTGTGTTTAAGTTTAATGGTATGGGGGATTGGGTAATTTATGATACAGGGGATTCTGGGTTTTTTAGTGAGGAGGCCATGGGGATTGCTGCTTTGTACAGCTATGGTACTTGATTAGTTATTGTTACTGGTTGATCTTTATTAATTGGTGTAGTGGTGATTATAGAGATTACTCGTGGAAATTAAGTAGAATTGTGCTAGTGAAAATCGTAATTAGGAAGGAAAGGAAATATAATTTAATTAAGCCTTTTTGGTTTGTGATTATGATAGATGTTTTTATTTGGGTTAGTGAGATGGTTTTTGGTATAATGGTTTCTAGTCAGGTTAGGTCTAGAAGGGAGGATGCTGATTTTTGGCTTATTGTTAGATTTATATAGGGGGTTAAGCGGTGTATGACTGTGGGATAATATCCTAGTAGGTTAGAAAATTTGAATATGTTTGATGGGTAATTGAACTTTAAGTAGTGGGTTATGTTGTTAATTTCTAGTGCTAGAATAAAGCCTAGGATTGTAATTGTTAGGGCGGTGATTTTTAGGTAGTAGGGTATAGTTGTTTGGGGAATGGTTGTTGGGGGGATGTTGTTAGAAATGATGAATCCTGCGAAAAGACTTCCGATTAGTAAGCGTTTAATTGAGTTAATTAGGAATGGGTTGTTTTCATTAATAGAAATAAGGGTTGGGAATCGGGGTTGTCCTAGGAGTGTGAAGAAAATAATACGGGTACTGTAGATAGCTGTGAAGGAGATGGCGATTAGTGTTATTAAGAGGGCTCAGGCGTTGGTATATGACGTGTTGGCGGATTCAATAATTAGATCTTTGGAGTAGAATCCGGTGAGGAAAGGTATTCCTGTTAGTGCAAGGCTGCCAATAATAAGGGCTGTTGCGGTGAATGGTATGGCTTTAAATAGGCCTCCTATTTTTCGAATATCTTGTTCGTTATTTAGATTGTGGATGATGGAGCCGGAGCATAGAAATAATATGGCTTTGAAGAAAGCGTGGGTGCAGATGTGAAGAAGTGCTAGGTGAGGCTGGTTAATTCCAATTGTTACTATCATAAGGCCGAGTTGGCTGGATGTAGAGAAGGCGATGATTTTTTTAATGTCATTTTGGGTGAGGGCACATATTGCTGTAAATAGTGTGGTAATGGCTCCTAGGCATAGTATAGTAGATTGGATGAGTTTATTGTTTTCTGTTAATGGATAAAAGCGGATTAGTAAGAAAATACCTGCTACTACTATTGTACTTGAGTGGAGTAATGCTGAGACAGGTGTCGGACCCTCTATTGCGGAGGGTAATCATGGGTGCAGGCTAAATTGTGCGGATTTTCCGGTTGCGGCTAGAATTAGTCCTATTAGAGGTAGATTTGAGTTCTCTGGTTTTAGTAAGAAGATTTGTTGAAGGTCTCAAGTGTTGAGGTTAATTAGGAATCATGCTATTGCTAGGATAAATCCGATGTCGCCAATGCGGTTATATAGGATTGCTTGTAGAGCTGCTGTGTTTGCGTCTGCTCGTCCGTATCACCATCCAATTAGTAGAAATGATATAATTCCGACTCCTTCTCAGCCAATGAATAGTTGAAAGATGTTATTTGCAGTGACGAGGATGAGTATTGTGATAAGAAATAAGAGTAAGTACTTAAAAAATTGGTTGATGTTGGGGTCGGAATGTATGTATCATATTGAGAATTCTATGATGGATCATGTGACGAATAGTGATACTGGGATAAATATTGTCGAGAAGTAATCTATTTTGAAGCTGAGAGATAGTTTGAGGGTTTGGATGGTTAGTCAGTGTCAGTTTGAAATAATTATTTCTTGTCCTGTATGAATAAATATTATAGTGGGAATTATACTAGTGATAAAGGCGTATGAAATGGTTGTTTTTACGTAAAGTGGGTAATTGGTGAATTTGTGGGTGCTAAGACTAGTTGTCATGATGGGTACGGTTAGTAGGATTAGGGTAGTTAGTGTGAGGGATGGGAACAGGTTTATTACTTTTATTTGGAGTTGCACCAATTTTTTGGTTCCTAAGACCAATGGATAACTGCTATCCTTTAAAAGTTTGAAAAAGCCATGTTGTCAGGCATGGGAGCATAGAATTAGCAGTTCTTGCATACTTTTTCGGTAAATAAGAAGGTGATAGGCTTCTATTGTTAGATTCACAATCTAATGTTTTTTTAAACTATATTTACAGTATAGGGGTCCTAGGATAATTTTTGGGTTTAGGGATAGAAGCAGTAGTGGTAGTATGTGTAGTGATATGAGTGCATTTTCTCGTGTGAAGGAAGGTGAAATGTTATTGATATGATGAGTGTATTTGCCCCGTTGTGTTGTGATTAGTATATAGAGGGTGTAGAGAGTAGTGATTACTATGTTAAGTCCTATTAGAATAATTGTGATATTAGATCATGAAAAAGTCGATATTACTACAAATAGTTCTCCGATTAGGTTGATTGTTGGGGGTAGAGCCAGGTTGGTTAGACTTGCTAGGAGTCATCAGGTGGCTATTAGTGGAAGAAGTGTTTGTAGGCCGCGGGCTAAGATTATTGTACGGCTGTGAATTCGTTCGTAGTTAGAATTTGCTAGGCAGAAAAGTATAGAGGATGTAAGGCCGTGGGCAATTATCAGGGCGGTGGCTCCTATGTAGCTTCAGGGTGTTTGGATTAGGATTGCAACGATGACAAGTGCCATGTGGCTAATAGAGGAGTACGCGATGAGTGATTTCAGGTCCGTTTGACGAAGGCAAATTGAGCTGGTTATGATTATGCCTCATAGTGATAGCATGATGAATGGGTATGCTATAAAGTCGGTGATTGGATCTAGGAGAAGCGTAATTCGTAACATGCCGTATCCTCCTAGTTTTAGTAGGATTGCTGCAAGAACTATGGAGCCTGCAATTGGGGCTTCTACGTGGGCTTTGGGTAGTCAGAGATGAAGTCCGTATAGTGGTATTTTTACTATAAAGGCTATTATGCATGCTAGTCACATGAAGGTGTTGGATCAGGAGCTGGGTATTGGTTGTACTCAGTATTGTAGAATTAGGAAGTTTAGGGATCCTATTGTGTTTTGAATATAGATTAGTGCAACTAGTAAGGGTAGGGATCCTGCTAGTGTATAAAACAAGAAGTAGAGACCGGCATTTAGGCGTTCTGTTTGGTTCCCTCATCGGGTAATAATAATGAGTGTGGGAACTAGTGTTGCTTCAAATATAATATAAAAGAGAATTAGTTCTGTAGCAGAGAATGTCATAATTAGAAATAGTTGTAATAGGATTAGTATTGAGATGAAGAATTTTTTTCGGGCTGGGTTTTCTTTTGATAGGTGATGCTGGCTAGCTATAAGTATTAAGGGGAGGAGTCATATGGTTAGAATAAGTAGTGGTGTAGATAAGGAGTCGGAGAAGAAAGTTAATGAGAAGTTGAGGCTGTTATCGCCAAATTGGTTTATAAGGAGTAGGCTTGTAAGGCTAATTAGTAAGCTGTGGAGTGTGGAGTTAATTCAGATTATGTTATTTTTTGATAGCCAGGTTAGGGGTATAAGTATTATTGTGGAAATAATGTATTTTAGCATTGTAGCAGATTAAGGTTTTGTACGTAGTCGGTGCCGTATGTGTTTGATACCATTACTAGCAAGGATAGGCCTAGTGCTGCTTCGCAGGCTGCGAAAACTAGTAGAATAATGGGTATTATACTGGCTAAAGTGAAGTGTGAGTTTAGGATTATTAGGGTAGCTATAACGAATAAGGACAATATTATTCCTTCCAGGCATAGGAGGGAGGATATTAGGTGAGATCGATACATTAGTAATCCCGTGAGAGATACTATGAATGCTATTATAATATTTATGTATACGAGGGACATTTGGTACTTATGAGTTTGATCATAATCTAATGAGTCGAAATCATTTATTTTGGTTTAAACTAAGTACCATATTCGGTCCATTCTAATCCTTTTTGGGTTCATTCATAGGCTAGGCTTGTGGCTAGTAGGAAAATTAGGAGAAGGGATATAGTAAGCATTGTGTTAAGGTTAGTTGTTTGTGAGGCCCATGGTAGTGGTAGAAGTAGTGCAATTTCTAGATCGAAGAGGAGGAATGTGATAGCTACTAGAAAGAATTTTATGGAGAAAGGAAGGCGAGCAGATCCTATGGGGTCGAATCCACATTCGTATGGGCTTGTTTTTTCTGAGTATACGTTTAGTTGGGGGAGTCAGAATGCGATGGTCACGAGCAATGTAGCTAGTGTAAAGTTAGTTAGGAGGGTAATTATAAGGTTTATTGTTCTTTTTCGGGTTAGGCCGAAGCTAACTGATTGGAAGTCAGTTGTACTAATTAATACTAAAAGAACATGAGCCTCATCAGTAGATGGAAACATAGAGGAAAAGTCATACTACGTCTACGAAGTGTCAATATCAGGCAGCGGCTTCGAAGCCGAAATGGTGATTGGAGGTAAAGTGAAATTTTAGTTGGCGGAGGAAGCAGACAATTAAGAAAGTAGATCCAATAATGACATGGAGGCCGTGGAATCCTGTAGCTACGAAGAAAGTTGAGCCGTAAACTCCGTCTGAGATTGTAAAGGGAGCTTCATAGTATTCTGATGCTTGTAGAAGTGTAAAGTATACGCCTAACGTAATGGTGATGAATAAGGCTTGTAGCATGTGGTTACGGTTCCCTTCTATGAGGCTGTGGTGGGCTCAGGTAATGGAGACTCCTGAGGCTAGAAGGACAGAGGTGTTGAGTAGTGGGACTTCTAAGGGGTTAAGTGGGTGAATGCCTGTTGGGGGTCAGCAGCTGCCTAATTCGGGTGTAGGAGCAAGGCTTGAGTGATAGAAGGCTCAGAAGAAGCCAGTGAAGAATAGGACTTCGGAGACGATGAAGAGGATTATTCCGTAGCGAAGGCTTTTTTGGACAGCAGGAGTATGGTGGCCTTGAAAGGTACTTTCTCGGATTACATCTCGTCATCATTGGTATATTGTAAGTATGTTTGTTGTTAGGCCTAGGGTCAGTAGAGCTGTTGAATTGAAGTGAAATCACATGATGAGGCCAGATGTTATTAGGAGGGCAGATAGTGCTCCTGTGAGGGGTCAGGGACTTGGGTTTACTATGTGATAGGCGTGGGTTTGGTGTGTCATTATGTATTGTCGTGCAGATATAAGCTAACTAGGAGGGTGAATACGTAGGCTTGAACTATAGCTACTGCGAATTCGAGGATTGTTAGTAGAGCTAAAATAGTAAATGTAATAAGTGCTGTTGTGGTATTGATATTTAATAATGCAAGGGTAGCTCCTCCGATTAAGTGAATTAATAAGTGCCCTGCTGTGATGTTGGCTGTTAATCGTACGGCAAGGGCTACTGGTTGGATGAAGAGGCTGATGGTTTCGATAATTACCAGTATTGGGATTAGTGGGGTAGGTGTTCCTTGTGGTAGGAAGTGGGCGAGTGATGCTTTGGTTTTGTTGCGGAAGCCTGTAACTACGGCCCCTGCTCATAGGGGAATAGCCATGCCTAAATTTATTGATAGTTGTGTGGTTGGTGTAAATGAATGGGGTAATAAGCCTAATAAATTTGTAGACCCAATAAATAGAATTAGGGACATTAATATCAATGTTCATGTTTGTCCTTTGGTGTTGTGAGTGCTTATTATTTGTTTTGACATGAGTTGAAGTGCTCATTGTTGGAGGGAGATAAGGCGGTTATTAATTAGTCGGTTTGATGTAGGAAATAGTAAGCTAGGGAATATAATGACGAGAGTAACAAGGGGGAGGCCTAGAATTACAGGGGTAATGAAAGAGGTAAATAGATTTTCGTTCATTTTGTTTCTCAAGGGGCGTCTTGTTTTGGCGTTTTTGTTGTTATTAATTTTGGGTTATAGTAGAAATCGTGTTTTGAGATTTTTAATTGGAGAACAATAAAGAGGACTAAAAATATTGATAGAATTGTCGTGAGTCACGTTGATGTGTCTAGTTGTGGCATGTCATCAAGGAGAGTGTTGTGCTCTCGGTCTTTAACTTAAAAGGTTAATGCTGGCATAGCTTCTTGATGACTTATAACATTGATGCAGATCACTTTTCAAAATATTCTAATGGGACTAGTTCGAGAACGATTGGTATGAAACTATGATTTGATCCGCAGATTTCTGAGCATTGGCCGTAAAATAGGCCTGGACGAGTTGATATGAGGGTTGTTTGATTTAAACGGCCTGGAATTGCGTCTGTTTTTAGTCCTAGAGAGGGAACTGCTCATGAGTGTAAAACGTCTTCGGAGGAGATTAGTATTCGAATTGTTATTTCTATAGGTAATACAGCTCGGTTATCTACTTCTAGTAATCGTAGTTCTCCAGGTTTCAATTCTGATGTTGGAATTATATAGGAGTCGAAGCTTAAGTCTTCATAGTCTGTGTACTCATAACTTCAGTATCATTGATGTCCTATGGTCTTTACTGTGAGAGATGGGTTGTTGATTTCGTCTATTATGTATAGAATTCGTAGGGATGGGAGAGCAATTATAATCAGAATAATGGCTGGTAGAATGGTTCAGATTGTTTCTACTTCTTGTGCGTCTATGGTGCTGGTATGGGTTAGTTTTGTTGTTAGTATCAGTAAGATAATATAGAGTACTAGTGAGCTAATTAGGAAAACAATTATCAGAGTGTGATCGTGAAAGTGTAGCAGTTCTTCTATGATGGGTGATGTTGCGTCTTGAAAGCCTAGCTGTACGGGATATGCCATATGAGATGTACGGGACTTTCACCTGTAATTTAATCTTGACAAGGTTATGTAATGTTTTACTAACATCTCGTTTATTGAGAGAGACATAGTGGTTATGGTGTTGGCTTGAAACCGATAATAGGGGGTTCAATTCCTTCCTCTCTTATTTTAGGTTAATGTATGTAGGTTCTTCAAATGTGTGATATGGTGGAGGGCATCCGTTTAGTCATTCTAGATTTGTTGTGGTTAGGTCCACGGTTAAGACTTCCCGTTTGGATGCAAATGCTTCTCAGATGATAAAAGTCATTAATATTACTGCCGTTAGTGAGATGAATGAGCCTATAGATGAAATAGTGTTTCATATTGTATATGCGTCTGGGTAATCGGAGTATCGTCGTGGTATACCAGATAGCCCTAAGAAATGTTGTGGGAAGAAGGTCATGTTAACACCTACAAATATAATTGCGAAATGGATTTTGGCTCATGTGTCATTAAGGGTGTAGCCTGAGAATAAGGGAAATCAATGTACAAATCCTCCTATGATAGCGAATACAGCTCCTATTGATAGTACGTAGTGGAAATGTGCTACCACATAGTATGTGTCGTGGAGAACGATGTCAAGGGAGGAGTTGGCTAAAACAATTCCAGTTAGTCCTCCAACTGTAAAAAGGAAAATGAAGCCTAGGGCTCATATTATAGCGGGGGATCATTTGATATTTCCTCCGTGAAGTGTTGCTAGCCAACTAAAGACTTTTACTCCGGTTGGGATAGCAATAATTATAGTAGCGGATGTAAAGTAAGCTCGTGTATCGACGTCTATTCCGACTGTGAATATATGATGGGCTCATACAATAAATCCTAGAAATCCAATTGATATTATGGCTCATACTATTCCTATATATCCAAATGGCTCTTTTTTTCCTGAATAGTAGGTTACGATGTGGGAGATTATTCCAAAGCCAGGTAAAATTAGAATATATACTTCGGGGTGTCCAAAAAATCAGAATAAGTGTTGATATAAGATAGGGTCTCCTCCTCCTGCTGGGTCAAAGAAAGTTGTATTCAGGTTTCGGTCTGTTAGTAATATTGTGATGCCAGCTGCTAATACAGGAAGTGAGAGGAGGAGTAGTACGGCAGTGATCAGTACAGATCACACGAACAGGGGGGTCTGGTATTGTGATATTGCGGGAGGTTTTATGTTAATAATAGTTGTAATAAAATTAATGGCTCCTAAAATTGAGGAAACACCTGCTAGGTGTAGGGAGAAAATGGTCAGGTCTACTGAGGCTCCTGCGTGGGCTAGATTACCTGCTAGAGGGGGATATACGGTTCAACCCGTCCCTGCTCCGGCTTCGACTATAGAGGATGCTAGGAGTAATAGGAAAGAAGGGGGGAGGAGCCAAAAACTTATATTATTTATCCGAGGGAATGCTATATCAGGGGCTCCAATCATTAGAGGAACTAGCCAGTTGCCAAACCCTCCAATTATAATAGGCATTACTATAAAGAAGATTATTACGAATGCGTGTGCAGTTACAATTACGTTGTAGATTTGGTCATCTCCAAGTAGAGTTCCGGGTTGGCCTAACTCAGCACGAATTAGTAAGCTCAGAGCGGTTCCTACTATGCCGGCTCAGGCACCAAATAGAAGATAAAGGGTACCGATATCTTTATGATTAGTTGAAAATAATCAGCGGTTTATGAACATGGGTAAAATGGCTGAGTAAAGCAATAGACTGTAAATCTAAGAATAGAGGTTTGATTCCTCTTTTTACCAGGTCCTGTAGTGAATTAACATATTGAATTGCAAATTCAAAGGAGCAGCTTCAAACTCTGCCGGGGCTTCTCCCGCCTTTTTTTTCTTGCGGCGGGAGAAGTAGATTGAAGCCAGTTATTTAGGGTATTTAGCTGTTAACTAAAGTTTCGTGGGGGTGGGACCCACCAATCTAGTGAGGATTTAGCTTAATTAAAGTAGTTGATTTGCATTCAATTGATGTAAGATATGATCTTGCAGTCCTTATCAGGAATTAAGTAAATTATACTTGCTTAGGGCTTTGAAGGCTCTTGGTCTATTTAACCTAAATTCCTATTCTAGGATTGAGAGAATTGGTGTAAGTGGTAGTAGTATAGTGGACAATACGGTTATTGTTGGTAGGAGGGTTATTCGTTTTATGGTTGAGAATTGTCATTTTATTTTTATGTTGTTTGTGGAAGGGAACATAGTAAGTGTGGTGGAATATGCCAGTCGTATGTAGAAATATAGGTTTAGTAGTGCTGTAATTGCTATGAAGGTAGGTAGGATAATGCTATTGTTTTTTGTCATTTCTTGAATAATTATTCATTTTGGCATAAATCCTGATAGTGGGGGGAGTCCTCCTATTGATAGGAGGGTAATGAGAATTAGAATAGTTATGATGGGTGTTTTGTTTCATGTGTGTGATAGTGATAGAGTGGTTGTGGTTGAGTTGGCTATAAATAGTGTAAATATGGTGGAAGTTATGATGATGTAAATGATTAGGTTTAGTAATGTTATGGTGGGATTGTATGGTAAAATTGCTGTTATTCAGCCTATGTGGGCAATTGATGAGTAAGCTATAATTTTTCGTAGTTGGGTTTGGTTTAATCCTCCTCAGCCTCCGATTATAATGGATAGAATTGATAGGGTTAAGATTATATTTAGGTTGATGGATTGGGATACTTGGTAAAGTACCGATATGGGTGCTAGTTTTTGTCATGTAAGTAAGATTAGGCCTGAAGATAGAGGGATGCCTTGTGTTACTTCTGGGACTCAGAAGTGGAATGGGGCTATTCCTAGTTTTATGGCGAGGGCTATTGTTATGAGTATGGAGGCTGTTGGGTTAAATAGTTTTATTACGGTTCATTGGCCTGAGAATATTAAGTTGATGATAATGGCTATTATTAGTAGTATTGAGGCTGTTGATTGAGTTAGGAAATATTTAGTTGATGCTTCTGTGGCTCGTGGGTTGTGTTTTTTTATTATAATAGGAATGATGGCGAGTATATTTATTTCAAATCCGATTCAGATGAGTAGTCAGTGGGAGCTAATTATAACGATAATGGTTCCAAGTATTATAGTTATTAAGATAATAATGAGAGTGATTGGGTTTATTAGTACGGGAAGGATACAAACCAACATTTTCGGGGTATGGGCCCGATAGCTTAATTAGCTGACCTTACTATTAGAATTTGGTGTAATTGGGAGCACGAAGAGTTTTGAGTTCTTAGGAGTAGGTTCAATTCCTATAGTTCTAGAAATAAGAGGATTTAAACCTCTATAATTTACTCTATCAAAGTAACTCTTTTGTCAGACATATTTCTTATGTTTGTGGGGGGATACTTGATAGGAGAATAGGTAGAGATACATGTCATATGCATAGGGCTAGCGTTAGGGGTAGAA